>NW_026908005.1:0-233480 GCF_033978785.1 Entelurus aequoreus | reverse complement strand
TTTGAGACATCTCCTACAACTACAGCACCAGAATTGTACTGCTGAAGCAAGTCCGTTTTTTGGCATTTTTACGACAGGGTCCCCCCTTACGACATTTTAGCAAAAAATGTTTTTCGTAAAAAATGCATTTTCTTACATTTTCTTACATTTACGGGTTTAGTCGGGACTCCTGATGACGTTTTGAGACATCTCCTACAACTACCGCACCAGAATTGTGCTGCTGAAGCAAGTCTGTTTTTTGAAACATTTTTTGTAAAAAAAAAGTTTTCCCAAAAAAAGCATTTTATGCCATTTTTAGGTTTTGTAGGGACTCCTGATGACGTTTTGAGACATCTCCTACAACTACAGCACCAGAATTGTACTGCTGAAGCAAGTCGGTTTTTTGGCATTTTTACGACAGGGTCCCCCCTTACGACATTTTAGCAAAAAATGTTTTTCTTAAAAAATGCATTTTCTTACATTTTCTTACATTTACGGGTTTAGTCGGGACTCCTGATGACGTTTTGAGACATCTCCTACAACTACAGCACCAGAATTGTGCTGCTGAAGCAAGTCTGTTTTTTGAATTTTTTTTTGTAAAAAAAAAGTTTTCCCAAAAAAAGTTTTTTATGCCATTTTTAGGTTTTGTAGGGACTCCTGATGACGTTTTGAGACATCTCCTACAACTACAGCACCAGAATTGTACTGCTGAAGCAAGTCGGTTTTTTGGCATTTTTACGACAGGGTCCCCCCTTACGACATTTTAGCAAAAAATGTTTTTCGTAAAAAATGCATTTTCTTACATTTACGGGTTTAGTCGGGACTCCTGATGATGTTTTGAGACATCTCCTACAACTACAGCACCAGAATTGTGCTGCTGAAGCAAGTCCGTTTTTTGGAAAAAATTTTTGTAAAAAAAAGGTTTTCCCAAAAAAAGCCTTTTTACCATTTTTAGGTTTTATAGGGACTCCTGATGACGTTTTGAGACATCTCCTACAACTACAGCACCAGAATTGTACTGCTGAAGCAAGTCGGTTTTTTGGCATTTTTACGACAGGGTCCCCCCTTACGACATTTTAGCAAAAAATGTTTTTCGTAAAAAATGCATTTTCTTACATTTTCTTACATTTACGGGTTTAGTCGGGACTCCTGATGACGTTTTGAGACATCTCCTACAACTACAGCACCAGAATTGTGCTGCTGAAGCAAGTCTGTTTTTTGAAATTTTTTTTGTAAAAAAAAAGTTTTCCCAAAAAAAGCATTTTATGCCATTTTTAGGTTTTGTAGGGACTCCTGATGACGTTTTGAGACATCTCCTACAACTACAGCACCAGAATTGTACTGCTGAAGCAAGTCGGTTTTTTGGCATTTTTACGACAGGGTCCCCCCTTACGACATTTTAGCAAAAAATGTTTTTCTTAAAAAATGCATTTTCTTACATTTTCTTACATTTACGGGTTTAGTCGGGACTCCTGATGACGTTTTGAGACATCTCCTACAACTACAGCACCAGAATTGTGCTGCTGAAGCAAGTCTGTTTTTTGAAAAATTTTTTATAAAAAAAAAGTTTTCCCAAAAAAAGCATTTTATGCCATTTTTAGGTTTTGTAGGGACTCCTGATGACGTTTTGAGACATCTCCTACAACTACAGCACCAGAATTGTACTGCTGAAGCAAGTCGGTTTTTTGGCATTTTTACGACAGGGTCCCCCCTTACGACATTTTAGCAAAAAATGTTTTTCGTAAAAAATGCATTTTCTTACATTTTCTTACATTTACGGGTTTAGTCGGGACTCCTGATGACGTTTTGAGACATCTCCTACAACTACAGCACCAGAATTGTGCTGCTGAAGCAAGTCTGTTTTTTGAAATTTTTTTTGTAAAAAAAAAGTTTTCCCAAAAAAAGCATTTTATGCCATTTTTAGGTTTTGTAGGGACTCCTGATGACGTTTTGAGACATCTCCTACAACTACAGCACCAGAATTGTACTGCTGAAGCAAGTCGGTTTTTTGGCATTTTTACGACAGGGTCCCCCCTTACGACATTTTAGCAAAAAATGTTTTTCTTAAAAAATGCATTTTCTTACATTTTCTTACATTTACGGGTTTAGTCGGGACTCCTGATGACGTTTTGAGACATCTCCTACAACTACAGCACCAGAATTGTGCTGCTGAAGCAAGTCTGTTTTTTGAAAAAAATTTTATAAAAAAAAAGTTTTCCCAAAAAAAGCATTTTATGCCATTTTTAGGTTTTGTAGGGACTCCTGATGACGTTTTGAGACATCTCCTACAACTACAGCACCAGAATTGTACTGCTGAAGCAAGTCGGTTTTTTGGCATTTTTACGACAGGGTCCCCCCTTACGACATTTTAGCAAAAAATGTTTTTCGTAAAAAATGCATTTTCTTACATTTTCTTACTTTTACGGGTTTAGTCGGGACTCCTGATGACGTTTTGAGACATCTCCTACAACTACAGCACCAGAATTGTGCTGCTGAAGCAAATCTGTTTTTTGAATTTTTTTTTGTAAAAAAAAAGTTTTCCCAAAAAAAGCATTTTATGCCATTTTTAGGTTTTGTAGGGACTCCTGATGACGTTTTAAGACATCTCCTACAACTACAGCACCAGAATTGTGCTGCTGAAGCAAGTCAGTTTTTTGGAATTTTTACGACAGGGTCCCCCCTTACGACATTTTAGCAAAAAATGTTTTACGTAAAAAATGCATTTTCTTACATTTTCTTACATTTACGGGTTTAGTCGGGACTCCTGATGACGTTTTGAGACATCTCCTACAACTACAGCACCAGAATGGTGCTGCTGAAGCAAGTCTGTTTTTTGAATTTTTTTTTGTAAAAAAAAAGTTTTCCCAAAAAAAGCATTTTATGCCATTTTTAGGTTTTGTAGGGACTCCTGATGACGTTTTGAGACATCTCCTACAACTACAGCACCAGAATTGTACTGCTGAAGCAAGTCCGTTTTTTGGCATTTTTACGACAGGGTCCCCCCTTACGACATTTTAGCAAAAAATGTTTTTCGTAAAAAATGCATTTTCTTACATTTTCTTACATTTACGGGTTTAGTCGGGACTCCTGATGACGTTTTGAGACATCTCCTACAACTACCGCACCAGAATTGTGCTGCTGAAGCAAGTCTGTTTTTTGAAACATTTTTTGTAAAAAAAAAGTTTTCCCAAAAAAAGCATTTTATGCCATTTTTAGGTTTTGTAGGGACTCCTGATGACGTTTTGAGACATCTCCTACAACTACAGCACCAGAATTGTACTGCTGAAAAAAGTCGGTTTTTTGGCATTTTTACGACAGGGTCCCCCCTTACGACATTTTAGCAAAAAATGTTTTTCTTAAAAAATGCATTTTCTTACATTTTCTTACATTTACGGGTTTAGTCGGGACTCCTGATGACGTTTTGAGACATCTCCTACAACTACAGCACCAGAATTGTGCTGCTGAAGCAAGTCTGTTTTTTGAATTTTTTTTTGTAAAAAAAAAGTTTTCCCAAAAAAAGTTTTTTATGCCATTTTTAGGTTTTGTAGGGACTCCTGATGACGTTTTGAGACATCTCCTACAACTACAGCACCAGAATTGTACTGCTGAAGCAAGTCGGTTTTTTGGCATTTTTACGACAGGGTACCCCCTTACGACATTTTAGCAAAAAATGTTTTTCGTAAAAAATGCATTTTCTTACATTTACGGGTTTAGTCGGGACTCCTGATGACGTTTTGAGACATCTCCTACAACTACAGCACCAGAATTGTGCTGCTGAAGCAAGTCTGTTTTTTGAATATTTTTTTGTAAAAAAAAAGTTTTCCCAAAAAAAGCATTTTATGCCATTTTTAGGTTTTGTAGGGACTCCTGATGACGTTTTGAGACATCTCCTACAACTACAGCACCAGAATTGTACTGCTGAAGCAAGTCGGTTTTTTGGCATTTTTACGACAGGGTCCCCCCTTACGACATTTTAGCAAAAAATGTTTTTCGTAAAAAATGCATTTTCTTACATTTTCTTACATTTACGGGTTTAGTCGGGACTCCTGATGACGTTTTGAGACATCTCCTACAACTACAGCACCAGAATTGTGCTGCTGAAGCAAGTCTGTTTTTTGAATTTTTTTTTGTAAAAAAAAAGTTTCCCAAAAAAAGCATTTTATGCCATTTTTAGGTTTTGTAGGGACTCCTGATGACGTTTTGAGACATCTCCTACAACTACAGCACCAGAATTGTACTGCTGAAGCAAGTCGGTTTTTTGGCATTTTTACGACAGGGTCCCCCCTTACGACATTTTAGCAAAAAATGTTTTTCTTAAAAAATGCATTTTCTTACATTTTCTTACATTTACGGGTTTAGTCGGGACTCCTGATGACGTTTTGAGACATCTCCTACAACTACAGCACCAGAATTGTACTGCTGAAGCAAGTCCGTTTTTTGGCATTTTTACGACAGGGTCTCCCCCCTTACGACATTTTAGCAAAAAATGTTTTTCTTAAAAAATGCATTTTCTTACATTTTCTTACATTTACGGGTTTAGTCGGGACTCCTGATGACGTTTTGAGACATCTCCTACAACTACAGCACCAGAATTGTGCTGCTGAAGCAAGTCCGTTTTTTGGAAAAAAATTTTGTAAAAAAAAGGTTTTCCCAAAAAAAGCATTTTATGCCATTTTTAGGTTTTGTAGGGACTCCTGATGACGTTTTGAGACATCTCCTACAACTACAGCACCAGAATTGTACTGCTGAAGCAAGTCGGTTTTTTGGCATTTACGACAGGGTCCCCCCTTACGACATTTTAGCAAAAAATGTTTTTCTTAAAAAATGCATTTTCTTACATTTTCTTACATTTACGGGTTTAGTCGGGACTCTTGATGACGTTTTGAGACATCTCCTACAACTACAGCACCAGAATTGTGCTGCTGAAGCAAGTCCGTTTTTTGGAATTTTTTTTTGTAAAAAAAAAGTTTTCCCAAAAAAAGCATTTTATGCCATTTTTAGGTTTTGTAGGGACTCCTGATGACGTTTTGAGACATCTCCTACAACTACAGCACCAGAATTGTACTGCTGAAGCAAGTCGGTTTTTTGGCATTTTTACGACAGGGTCCCCCCTTACGACATTTTAGCAAAAAATGTTTTTCGTAAAAAATGCATTTTCTTACATTTTCTTACATTTACGGGTTTAGTCGGGACTCCTGATGACGTTTTGAGACATCTCCTACAACTACAGCACCAGAATTGTGCTGCTGAAGCAAGTCTGTTTTTTGAATTTTTTTTTGTAAAAAAAAAGTTTTCCCAAAAAAAGCATTTTATGCCATTTTTAGGTTTTGTAGGGACTCCTAAAGACGTTTTGAGACATCTCCTACAACTACAGCACCAGAATTGTACTGCTGAAGCAAGTCGGTTTTTTGGCATTTTTACGACAGGGTCCCCACTTACGACATTTTAGCAAAAAATGTTTTTCTTAAAAAATGCATTTTCTTACATTTTCTTACATTTACGGGTTTAGTCGGGACTCCTGATGACGTTTTGAGACATCTCCTACAACTACAGCACCAGAATTGTGCTGCTGAAGCAAGTCCGTTTTTTGGAATTTTTTTTTGTAAAAAAAAAGTTTTCCCAAAAAAAGCATTTTATGCCATTTTTAGGTTTTGTAGGGACTCCTGATGACGTTTTGAGACATCTCCTACAACTACAGCACCAGAATTGTACTGCTGAAGCAAGTCGGTTTTTTGGCATTTTTACGACAGGGTCCCCCCTTACGACATTTAAGCAAAAAATGTTTTTCGTAAAAAATGCATTTTCTTACATTTTCTTACATTTACGGGTTTAGTCGGGACTCCTGATGACGTTTTGAGACATCTCCTACAACTACAGCACCAGAATTGTGCTGCTGAAGCAAGTCTGTTTTTTGAATTTTTTTTTGTAAAAAAAAAAGTTTCCCAAAAAAAGCATTTTATGCCATTTTTAGGTTTTGTAGGGACTCCTGATGACGTTTTGAGACATCTCCTACAACTACAGCACCAGAATTGTACTGCTGAAGCAAGTCGGTTTTTTGGCATTTTTACGACAGGGTCCCCCCTTACGACATTTTAGCAAAAAATGTTTTTCTTAAAAAATGCATTTTCTTACATTTTCTTACATTTACGGGTTTAGTCGGGACTCCTGATGACGTTTTGAGACATCTCCTACAACTATAGCACCAGAATTGTGCTGCTGAAGCAAGTCAGTTTTTTGGCATTTTTACGACAGGGTCCCCCCTTACGACATTTTAGCAAAAAATGTTTATCTTAAAAAATGCATTTTCTTACATTTTCTTACATTTACGGGTTTAGTCGGGACTCCTGATGACGTTTTGAGACATCTCCTACAACTACAGCACCAGAATTGTACTGCTGAAGCAAGTCCGTTTTTTGGCATTTTTACGACAGGGTCCCCCCTCACGACATTTTAGCAAAAAATGTTTTTCGTAAAAAATGCATTTTCTTACATTTTCTTACATTTAAGGGTTTAGTCGGGACTCCTGATGACGTTTTGAGACATCTCCTACAACTACAGCACCAGAATTGTACTGCTGAAGCAAGTCCGTTTTTTGGCATTTTTACGACAGGGTCCCCCCTTACGACATTTTAGCAAAAAATGTTTTTCGTAAAAAATGCATTTTCTTACATTTTCTTACATTTACGGGTTTAGTCGGGACTCCTGATGACGTTTTGAGACATCTCCTACAACTACCGCACCAGAATTGTGCTGCTGAAGCAAGTCTGTTTTTTGAAACATTTTTTGTAAAAAAAAAGTTTTCCCAAAAAAAGCATTTTATGCCATTTTTAGGTTTTGTAGGGACTCCTGATGACGTTTTGAGACATCTCCTACAACTACAGCACCAGAATTGTACTGCTGAAGCAAGTCGGTTTTTTGGCATTTTTACGACAGGGTCCCCCCTTACGACATTTTAGCAAAAAATGTTTTTCTTAAAAAATGCATTTTCTTACATTTTCTTACATTTACGGGTTTAGTCGGGACTCCTGATGACGTTTTGAGACATCTCCTACAACTACAGCACCAGAATTGTGCTGCTGAAGCAAGTCTGTTTTTTGAATTTTTTTTTGTAAAAAAAAAGTTTTCCCAAAAAAAGTTTTTTATGCCATTTTTAGGTTTTGTAGGGACTCCTGATGACGTTTTGAGACATCTCCTACAACTACAGCACCAGAATTGTACTGCTGAAGCAAGTCGGTTTTTTGGCATTTTTACGACAGGGTCCCCCCTTACGACATTTTAGCAAAAAATGTTTTTCGTAAAAAATGCATTTTCTTACATTTACGGGTTTAGTCGGGACTCCTGATGACGTTTTGAGACATCTCCTACAACTACAGCACCAGAATTGTGCTGCTGAAGCAAGTCTGTTTTTTGAAATTTTTTTTGTAAAAAAAAAGTTTTCCCAAAAAAAGCATTTTATGCCATTTTTAGGTTTTGTAGGGACTCCTGATGACGTTTTGAGACATCTCCTACAACTACAGCACCAGAATTGTACTGCTGAAGCAAGTCGGTTTTTTGGCATTTTTACGACAGGGTCCCCCCTTACGACATTTTAGCAAAAAATGTTTTTCTTAAAAAATGCATTTTCTTACATTTTCTTACATTTACGGGTTTAGTCGGGACTCCTGATGACGTTTTGAGACATCTCCTACAACTACAGCACCAGAATTGTGCTGCTGAAGCAAGTCTGTTTTTTGAAAAAATTTTTATAAAAAAAAAGTTTTCCCAAAAAAAGCATTTTATGCCATTTTTAGGTTTTGTAGGGACTCCTGATGACGTTTTGAGACATCTCCTACAACTACAGCACCAGAATTGTACTGCTGAAGCAAGTCGGTTTTTTGGCATTTTTACGACAGGGCCCCCTTACGACATTTTAGCAAAAAATGTTTTTCGTAAAAAATGCATTTTCTTACATTTTCTTACTTTTACGGGTTTAGTCGGGACTCCTGATGACGTTTTGAGACATCTCCTACAACTACAGCACCAGAATTGTGCTGCTGAAGCAAATCTGTTTTTTGAATTTTTTTTTGTAAAAAAAAAGTTTTCCCAAAAAAAGCATTTTATGCCATTTTTAGGTTTTGTAGGGACTCCTGATGACGTTTTAAGACATCTCCTACAACTACAGCACCAGAATTGTGCTGCTGAAGCAAGTCAGTTTTTTGGAATTTTTACGACAGGGTCCCCCCTTACGACATTTTAGCAAAAAATGTTTTACGTAAAAAATGCATTTTCTTACATTTTCTTACATTTACGGGTTTAGTCGGGACTCCTGATGACGTTTTGAGACATCTCCTACAACTACAGCACCAGAATGGTGCTGCTGAAGCAAGTCTGTTTTTTGAAATTTTTTTTGTAAAAAAAAAGTTTTCCCAAAAAAAGCATTTTATGCCATTTTTAGGTTTTGTAGGGACTCCTGATGACGTTTTGAGACATCTCCTACAACTACAGCACCAGAATTGTACTGCTGAAGCAAGTCCGTTTTTTGGCATTTTTACGACAGGGTCCCCCCTTACGACATTTTAGCAAAAAATGTTTTTCTTAAAAAATGCATTTTCTTACATTTTCTTACATTTACGGGTTTAGTCGGGACTCCTGATGACGTTTTGAGACATCTCCTACAACTACAGCACCAGAATTGTGCTGCTGAAGCAAGTCTGTTTTTTGAAATTTTTTTTGTAAAAAAAAAGTTCTCCCAAAAAAAGCATTTTATGCCATTTTTAGGTTTTGTAGGGACTCCTAAAGACGTTTTGAGACATCTCCTACAACTACAGCACCAGAATTGTACTGCTGAAGCAAGTCGGTTTTTTGGCATTTTTACGACAGGGTCCCCCCTTACGACATTTTAGCAAAAAATGTTTTTCTTAAAAAATGCATTTTCTTACATTTTCTTACATTTACGGGTTTAGTCGGGACTCCTGATGACGTTTTGAGACATCTCCTACAACTACAGCACCAGAATTGTGCTGCTGAAGCAAGTCCGTTTTTTGGAATTTTTTTTTGTAAAAAAAAAGTTTTCCCAAAAAAAGCATTTTATGCCATTTTTAGGTTTTGTAGGGACTCCTGATGACGTTTTGAGACATCTCCTACAACTACAGCACCAGAATTGTACTGCTGAAGCAAGTCGTTTTTTTGGCATTTTTACGACAGGGTCCCCCCTTACGACATTTTAGCAAAAAATGTTTTTCTTAAAAAATGCATTTTCTTACATTTTCTTACAATTACGGGTTTAGTCGGGACTCCTGATGACGTTTTGAGACATCTCCTACAACTACAGCACCAGAATTGTGCTGCTGAAGCAAGTCTGTTTTTGAAAAATTTTTTATAAAAAAAAAGTTTTCCCAAAAAAAGCATTTTATGCCATTTTTAGGTTTTGTAGGGACTCCTGATGACGTTTTGAGACATCTCCTACAACTACAGCACCAGAATTGTACTGCTGAAGCAAGTCGGTTTTTTGGCATTTTTACGACAGGGTCCCCCCTTACGACATTTTAGCAAAAAATGTTTTTCGTAAAAAATGCATTTTCTTACATTTTCTTACTTTTACGGGTTTAGTCGGGACTCCTGATGACGTTTTGAGACATCTCCTACAACTACAGCACCAGAATTGTGCTGCTGAAGCAAATCTGTTTTTTGAATTTTTTTTTGTAAAAAAAAAGTTTTCCCAAAAAAAGCATTTTATGCCATTTTTAGGTTTTGTAGGGACTCCTGATGACGTTTTGAGACATCTCCTACAACTACAGCACCAGAATTGTACTGCTGAAGCAAGTCCGTTTTTTGGCATTTTTACGACAGGGTCCCCCCTTACGACATTTTAGCAAAAAATGTTTTTCTTAAAAAATGCATTTTCTTACATTTTCTTACATTTACGGGTTTAGTCGGGACTCCTGATGACGTTTTGAGACATCTCCTACAACTACAGCACCAGAATTGTGCTGCTGAAGCAAGTCTGTTTTTTGAATTTTTTTTTGTAAAAAAAAAGTTTTCCCAAAAAAAGTTTTTTATGCCATTTTTAGGTTTTGTAGGGACTCCTGATGACGTTTTGAGACATCTCCTACAACTACAGCACCAGAATTGTACTGCTGAAGCAAGTCGGTTTTTTGGCATTTTTACGACAGGGTCCCCCCTTACGACATTTTAGCAAAAAATGTTTTTCATAAAAAATGCATTTTCTTACATTTTCTTACATTTACGGGTTTAGTCGGGACTCCTGATGACGTTTTGAGACATCTCCTACAACTACAGCACCAGAATGGTGCTGCTGAAGCAAGTCTGTTTTTTGAATTTTTTTTTGTAAAAAAAACGTTTTCCCAAAAAAAGCATTTTATGCCATTTTTAGGTTTTGTAGGGACTCCTGATGACGTTTTGAGACATCTCCTACAACTACAGCACCAGAATTGTACTGCTGAAGCAAGTCGGTTTTTTGGCATTTTTACGACAGGGTCCCCCCTTACGACATTTTAGCAAAAAATGTTTTTCTTAAAAAATGCATTTTCTTACATTTTCTTACATTTACGGGTTTAGTCGGGACTCCTGATGACGTTTTGAGACATCTCCTACAACTACAGCACCAGAATTGTGCTGCTGAAGCAAGTCTGTTTTTTGAAAAAATTTTTGTAAAAAAAAAGTTTTCCCAAAAATAGCATTTTATGCCATTTTTAGGTTTTGTAGGGACTCCTGATGACGTTTTGAGACATCTCCTACAACTACAGCACCAGAATTGTACTGCTGAAGCAAGTCGGTTTTTTGGCATTTTTACGACAGGGTCCCCCCTTACGACATTTTAGCAAAAAATGTTTTTCGTAAAAAATGCATTTTCTTACATTTTCTTACTTTTACGGGTTTAGTCGGGACTCCTGATGACGTTTTGAGACATCTCCTACAACTACAGCACCAGAATTGTGCTGCTGAAGCAAGTCTGTTTTTTGAATTTTTTTTTGTAAAAAAAAAGTTTTCCCAAAAAAAGCATTTTATGCCATTTTTAGGTTTTGTAGGGACTCCTGATGACGTTTTAAGACATCTCCTACAACTACAGCACCAGAATTGTGCTGCTGAAGCAAGTCAGTTTTTTGGAATTTTTACGACAGGGTCCCCCCTTACGACATTTTAGCAAAAAATGTTTTTCGTAAAAAATGCATTTTCTTACATTTTCTTACATTTACGGGTTTAGTCGGGACTCCTGATGACGTTTTGAGACATCTCCTACAACTACAGCACCAGAATTGTGCTGCTGAAGCAAGTCTGTTTTTTGAATTTTTTTTTGTAAAAAAAAAGTTTTCCCAAAAAAAGTTTTTTATGCCATTTTTAGGTTTTGTAGGGACTCCTGATGACGTTTTGAGACATCTCCTACAACTACAGCACCAGAATTGTACTGCTGAAGCAAGTCGGTTTTTTGGCATTTTTACGACAGGGTCCCCCCTTAACACATTTTAGCAAAAAATGTTTTTCGTAAAAAATGCATTTTCTTACATTTTCTTACATTTACGGGTTTAGTCGGGACTCCTGATGACGTTTTGAGACATCTCCTACAACTACAGCACCAGAATTGTACTGCTGAAGCAAGTCGGTTTTTTGGCATTTTTACGACAGGGTCCCCCCTTACGACATTTTAGCAAAAAATGTTTTTCGTAAAAAATGCATTTTCTTACATTTACGGGTTTAGTCGGGACTCCTGATGACGTTTTGAGACATCTCCTACAACTACAGCACCAGAATTGTGCTGCTGAAGCAAGTCTGTTTTTTGAATTTTTTTTTGTAAAAAAAAAGTTTTCCCAAAAAAAGCATTTTATGCCATTTTTAGGTTTTGTAGGGACTCCTGATGACGTTTTGAGACATCTCCTACAACTACAGCACCAGAATTGTACTGCTGAAGCAAGTCGGTTTTTTGGCATTTTTACGACAGGGTCCCCCCTTACGACATCTTAGCAAAAAATGTTTTTCTTAAAAAATGCATTTTCTTACATTTTCTTACATTTACGGGTTTAGTCGGGACTCCTGATGACGTTTTGAGACATCTCCTACAACTACAGCACCAGAATTGTACTGCTGAAGCAAGTCCGTTTTTTGGCATTTTTACGACAGGGTCCCCCCTTACGACATTTTAGCAAAAAATGTTTTTCGTAAAAAATGCATTTTCTTACATTTACGGGTTTAGTCGGGACTCCTGATGACGTTTTGAGACATCTCCTACAACTACAGCACCAGAATTGTGCTGCTGAAGCAAGTCTGTTTTTTGAAAATTTTTTTGTAAAAAAAAAGTTTTCCCAAAAAAAGCATTTTATGCCATTTTTAAGTTTTGTAGGGACTCCTGATGACGTTTTGAGACATCTCCTACAACTACAGCACCAGAATTGTACTGCTGAAGCAAGTCCGTTTTTTGGCATTTTTACGACACCTTACGACATTTTAGCAAAAAATGTTTTTCGTAAAAAATGCATTTTCTTACATTTACGGGTTTAGTCGGGACTCCTGATGACGTTTTGAGACATCTCCTACAACTACAGCACCAGAATTGTGCTGCTGAAGCTAGTCTGTTTTTTGAAAAAATTTTTATAAAAAAAAAGTTTTCCCAAAAAAAAGCATTTTATGCCATTTTTAGGTTTTGTAGGGACTCTTGATGACGTTTTGAGACATCTCCTACAACTACAGCACCAGAATTGTACTGCTGAAGCAAGTCGTTTTTTTGGCATTTTTACGACAGGGTCCCCCCTTACGACATTTTAGCAAAAAATGTTTTTCGTAAAAAATGCATTTTCTTACATTTTCTTACTTTTACGGGTTTAGTCGGGACTCCTGATGACGTTTTGAGACATCTCCTACAACTACAGCACCAGAATTGTGCTGCTGAAGCAAGTCTGTTTTTTGAATTTTTTTTTGTAAAAAAAAAGTTTTCACAAAAAAAGCATTTTATGCCATTTTTAGGTTTTGTAGGGACTCCTGATGACGTTTTAAGACATCTCCTACAACTACAGCACCAGAATTGTGCTGCTGAAGCAAGTCAGTTTTTTGGAATTTTTACGACAGGGTCCCCCCTTACGACATTTTAGCAAAAAATGTTTTTCGTAAAAAATGCATTTTCTTACATTTTCTTACATTTACGGGTTTAGTCGGGACTCCTGATGACGTTTTGAGACATCTCCTACAACTACAGCACCAGAATGGTGCTGCTGAAGCAAGTCTGTTTTTTGAATTTTTTTTTGTAAAAAAAAAGTTTTCCCAAAAAAAGCATTTTATGCCATTTTTAGGTTTTGTAGGGACTCCTGATGACGTTTTGAGACATCTCCTACAACTACAGCACCAGAATTGTACTGCTGAAGCAAGTCGGTTTTTTGGCATTTTTACGACAGGGTCCCCCCTTACGACATTTTAGCAAAAAATGTTTTTCGTAAAAAATGCATTTTCTTACATTTACGGGTTTAGTCGGGACTCCTGATGACGTTTTGAGACATCTCCTACAACTACAGCACCAGAATTGTGCTGCTGAAGCTAGTCTGTTTTTTGAAAAATTTTTTATAAAAAAAAAGTTTTCCCAAAAAAAAGCATTTTATGCCATTTTTAGGTTTTGTAGGGACTCTTGATGACGTTTTGAGACATCTCCTACAACTACAGCACCAGAATTGTACTGCTGAAGCAAGTCGTTTTTTTGGCATTTTTACGACAGGGTCCCCCCTTACGACATTTTAGCAAAAAATGTTTTTCGTAAAAAATGCATTTTCTTACATTTTCTTACTTTTACGGGTTTAGTCGGGACTCCTGATGACGTTTTGAGACATCTCCTACAACTACAGCACCAGAATTGTGCTGCTGAAGCAAGTCTGTTTTTTGAATTTTTTTTTGTAAAAAAAAAGTTTTCACAAAAAAAGCATTTTATGCCATTTTTAGGTTTTGTAGGGACTCCTGATGACGTTTTAAGACATCTCCTACAACTACAGCACCAGAATTGTGCTGCTGAAGCAAGTCAGTTTTTTGGAATTTTTACGACAGGGTCCCCCCTTACGACATTTTAGCAAAAAATGTTTTTCGTAAAAAATGCATTTTCTTACATTTTCTTACATTTACGGGTTTAGTCGGGACTCCTGATGACGTTTTGAGACATCTCCTACAACTACAGCACCAGAATGGTGCTGCTGAAGCAAGTCTGTTTTTTGAATTTTTTTTTGTAAAAAAAAAGTTTTCCCAAAAAAACCATTTTATGCCATTTTTAGGTTTTGTAGGGACTCCTGATGACGTTTTGAGACATCTCCTACAACTACAGCACCAGAATTGTACTGCTGAAGCAAGTCGGTTTTTTGGCATTTTTACGACAGGGTCCCCCCTTACGACATTTTAGCAAAAAATGTTTTTCATAAAAAATGCATTTTTTACATTTTCTTGCATTTACGGGTTTAGTCGGGACTCCTGATGACGTTTTGAGACATCTCCTACAACTACAGCACCAGAATTGTGCTGCTGAAGCAAGTCTGTTTTTTGAAAAAAATTTTTATAAAAAAAAAGTTTTCCCAAAAAAAGAATTTTATGCCATTTTTAGGTTTTGTAGGGACTCCTGATGACGTTTTGAGACATCTCCTACAACTACAGCACCAGAATTGTACTGCTGAAGCAAGTCGGTTTTTTGGCATTTTCACGACAGGGTCCCCCCTTACGACATTTTAGCAAAAAATGTTTTTCGTAAAAAATGCATTTTCTTACATTTTCTTACATTTACGGGTTTAGTCGGGACTCCTGATGACGTTTTGAGACATCTCCTACAACTACAGCACCAGAATTGTGCTGCTGAAGCAAGTCTGTTTTTTGAATTTTTTTTTGTAAAAAAAAAGTTTTCCCAAAAAAAGTTTTTTATGCCATTTTTAGGTTTTGTAGGGACTCCTGATGACGTTTTGAGACATCTCCTACAACTACAGCACCAGAATTGTACTGCTGAAGCAAGTCGGTTTTTTGGCATTTTTACGACAGGGTCCCCCCTTAACACATTTTAGCAAAAAATGTTTTTCGTAAAAAATGCATTTTCTTACATTTTCTTACATTTACGGGTTTAGTCGGGACTCCTGATGACGTTTTGAGACATCTCCTACAACTACAGCACCAGAATTGTACTGCTGAAGCAAGTCGGTTTTTTGGCATTTTTACGACAGGGTCCCCCCTTACGACATTTTAGCAAAAAATGTTTTTCGTAAAAAATGCATTTTCTTACATTTACGGGTTTAGTCGGGACTCCTGATGACGTTTTGAGACATCTCCTACAACTACAGCACCAGAATTGTGCTGCTGAAGCAAGTCTGTTTTTTGAATTTTTTTTTGTAAAAAAAAAGTTTTCCCAAAAAAAGCATTTTATGCCATTTTTAGGTTTTGTAGGGACTCCTGATGACGTTTTGAGACATCTCCTACAACTACAGCACCAGAATTGTACTGCTGAAGCAAGTCGGTTTTTTGGCATTTTTACGACAGGGTCCCCCCTTACGACATTTTAGCAAAAAATGTTTTTCTTAAAAAATGCATTTTCTTACATTTTCTTACATTTACGGGTTTAGTCGGGACTCCTGATGACGTTTTGAGACATCTCCTACAACTACAGCACCAGAATTGTACTGCTGAAGCAAGTCCGTTTTTTGGCATTTTTACGACAGGGTCCCCCCTTACGACATTTTAGCAAAAAATGTTTTTCGTAAAAAATGCATTTTCTTACATTTACGGGTTTAGTCGGGACTCCTGATGACGTTTTGAGACATCTCCTACAACTACAGCACCAGAATTGTGCTGCTGAAGCAAGTCTGTTTTTTGAATTTTTTTTTGTAAAAAAAAAGTTTTCCCAAAAAAAGTTTTCTATGCCATTTTTAGGTTTTGTAGGGACTCCTGATGACGTTTTGAGACATCTCCTACAACTACAGCACCAGAATTGTACTGCTGAAGCAAGTCGGTTTTTTGGCATTTTTACGACAGGGTCCCCCCTTACGACATTTTAGCAAAAAATGTTTTTCGTAAAAAAATGCATTTTCTTACATTTACGGGTTTAGTCAGGACTCCTGATGACGTTTTGAGACATCTCCTACAACTACAGCACCAGAATTGTGCTGCTGAAGCAAGTCTGTTTTTTGAATATTTTTTTGTAAAAAAAAAGTTTTCCCAAAAAAAGCATTTTATGCCATTTTTAGGTTTTGTAGGGACTCCTGATGACGTTTTGAGACATCTCCTGCAACTACAGCACCAGAATTGTACTGCTGAAGCAAGTCGTTTTTTTGGCATTTTTACGACAGGGTCCCCCCTTACGACATTTTAACAAAAAATGTTTTTCGTAAAAAATGCATTTTCTTACATTTTCTTACATTTACGGGTTTAGTCGGGACTCCTGATGACGTTTTGAGACATCTCCTACAACTACAGCACCAGAATTGTGCTGCTGAAGCAAGTCTGTTTTTTGAAAATTTTTTTGTAAAAAAAAAGTTTTCCCAAAAAAAGCATTTTATGCCATTTTTAAGTTTTGTAGGGACTCCTGATGACGTTTTGAGACATCTCCTACAACTACAGCACCAGAATTGTACTGCTGAAGCAAGTCCGTTTTTTGGCATTTTTACGACAGGGTCCCCCCTTACGACATTTTAGCAAAAAATGTTTTTCGTAAAAAATGCATTTTCTTACATTTACGGGTTTAGTCGGGACTCCTGATGACGTTTTGAGACATCTCCTACAACTACAGCACCAGAATTGTGCTGCTGAAGCTAGTCTGTTTTTTGAAAAATTTTTTATAAAAAAAAAGTTTTCCCAAAAAAAAGCATTTTATGCCATTTTTAGGTTTTGTAGGGACTCTTGATGACGTTTTGAGACATCTCCTACAACTACAGCACCAGAATTGTACTGCTGAAGCAAGTCGTTTTTTTGGCATTTTTACGACAGGGTCCCCCCTTACGACATTTTAGCAAAAAATGTTTTTCGTAAAAAATGCATTTTCTTACATTTTCTTACTTTTACGGGTTTAGTCGGGACTCCTGATGACGTTTTGAGACATCTCCTACAACTACAGCACCAGAATTGTGCTGCTGAAGCAAGTCTGTTTTTTGAATTTTTTTTTGTAAAAAAAAAGTTTTCCCAAAAAAAGCATTTTATGCCATTTTTAGGTTTTGTAGGGACTCCTGATGACGTTTTAAGACATCTCCTACAACTACAGCACCAGAATTGTGCTGCTGAAGCAAGTCAGTTTTTTGGAATTTTTACGACAGGGTCCCCCCTTACGACATTTTAGCAAAAAATGTTTTTCGTAAAAAATGCATTTTCTTACATTTTCTTACATTTACGGGTTTAGTCGGGACTCCTGATGACGTTTTGAGACATCTCCTACAACTACAGCACCAGAATGGTGCTGCTGAAGCAAGTCTGTTTTTTGAATTTTTTTTTGTAAAAAAAAAGTTTTCCCAAAAAAAGCATTTTATGCCATTTTTAGGTTTTGTAGGGACTCCTGATGACGTTTTGAGACATCTCCTACAACTACAGCACCAGAATTGTACTGCTGAAGCAAGTCGGTTTTTTGGCATTTTTACGACAGGGTCCCCCCTTACGACATTTTAGCAAAAAATGTTTTACGTAGAAAATGCATTTTCTTACATTTTCTTACATTTACGGGTTTAGTCGGGACTCCTGATGACGTTTTGAGACATCTCCTACAACTACAGCACCAGAATTGTGCTGCTGAAGCAAGTCTGTTTTTTGAATTTTTTTTTGTAAAAAAAAAGTTTTCCCAAAAAAAGTTTTTTATGCCATTTTTAGGTTTTGTAGGGACTCCTGATGACGTTTTGAGACATCTCCTACAACTACAGCACCAGAATTGTACTGCTGAAGCAAGTCGGTTTTTTGGCATTTTTACGACAGGGTCCCCCCTTACGACATTTTAGCAAAAAATGTTTTTCGTAAAAAATGCATTTTCTTACATTTTCTTACATTTACGGGTTTAGTCGGGACTCCTGATGACGTTTTGAGACATCTCCTACAACTACAGCACCAGAATTGTGCTGCTGAAGCAAGTCTGTTTTTTGAAAAATTTTTTATAAAAAAAAAGTTTTCCCAAAAAAAGCATTTTATGCCATTTTTAGGTTTTGTAGGGACTCCTGATGACGTTTTGAGACATCTCCTACAACTACAGCACCAGAATTGTGCTGCTGAAGCAAATCTGTTTTTTTAATTTTTTTTTGTAAAAAAAAAGTTTTCCCAAAAAAAGCATTTTATGCCATTTTTAGGTTTTGTAGGGACTCCTGATGACGTTTTGAGACATCTCCTACAACTACAGCACCAGAATTGTACTGCTGAAGCAAGTCCGTTTTTTGGCATTTTTACGACAGGGTCCCCCCTTACGACATTTTAGCAAAAAATGTTTTTCTTAAAAAATGCATTTTCTTACATTTTCTTACATTTACGGGTTTAGTCGGGACTCCTGATGACGTTTTGAGACATCTCCTACAACTACAGCACCAGAATTGTGCTGCTGAAGCAAGTCTGTTTTTTGAATTTTTTTTTGTAAAAAAAAAGTTTTCCCAAAAAAAGTTTTTTATGCCATTTTTAGGTTTTGTAGGGACTCCTGATGACGTTTTGAGACATCTCCTACAACTACAGCACCAGAATTGTACTGCTGAAGCAAGTCGGTTTTTTGGCATTTTTACGACAGGGTCCCCCCTTACGACATTTTAGCAAAAAATGTTTTTCATAAAAAATGCATTTTCTTACATTTTCTTACATTTACGGGTTTAGTCGGGACTCCTGATGACGTTTTGAGACATCTCCTACAACTACAGCACCAGAATGGTGCTGCTGAAGCAAGTCTGTTTTTTGAATTTTTTTTTGTAAAAAAAAAGTTTTCCCAAAAAAAGCATTTTATGCCATTTTTAGGTTTTGTAGGGACTCCTGATGACGTTTTGAGACATCTCCTACAACTACAGCACCAGAATTGTACTGCTGAAGCAAGTCGGTTTTTTGGCATTTTTACGACAGGGTCCCCCCTTACGACATTTTAGCAAAAAATGTTTTTCTTAAAAAATGCATTTTCTTACATTTTCTTACATTTACGGGTTTAGTCGGGACTCCTGATGACGTTTTGAGACATCTCCTACAACTACAGCACCAGAATTGTGCTGCTGAAGCAAGTCTGTTTTTTGAAAAAAATTTTGTAAAAAAAAAGTTTTCCCAAAAATAGCATTTTATGCCATTTTTAGGTTTTGTAGGGACTCCTGATGACGTTTTGAGACATCTCCTACAACTACAGCACCAGAATTGTACTGCTGAAGCAAGTCTGTTTTTTGAATTTTTTTTTGTAAAAAAAAAGTTTTCCCAAAAAAAGCATTTTATGCCATTTTTAGGTTTTGTAGGGACTCCTGATGACGTTTTAAGACATCTCCTACAACTACAGCACCAGAATTGTGCTGCTGAAGCAAGTCAGTTTTTTGGAATTTTTACGACAGGGTCCCCCCTTACGACATTTTAGCAAAAAATGTTTTTCGTAAAAAATGCATTTTCTTACATTTTCTTACATTTACGGGTTTAGTCGGGACTCCTGATGACGTTTTGAGACATCTCCTACAACTACAGCACCAGAATGGTGCTGCTGAAGCAAGTCTGTTTTTTGAATTTTTTTTTGTAAAAAAAAAGTTTTCCCAAAAAAAGCATTTTATGCCATTTTTAGGTTTTGTAGGGACTCCTGATGACGTTTTGAGACATCTCCTACAACTACAGCACCAGAATTGTACTGCTGAAGCAAGTCGGTTTTTTGGCATTTTTACGACAGGGTCCCCCCCTTACGACATTTTAGCAAAAAATGTTTTTCTTAAAAAATGCATTTTCTTACATTTTCTTACATTTACGGGTTTAGTCGGGACTCCTGATGACGTTTTGAGACATCTCCTACAACTACAGCACCAGAATTGTGCTGCTGAAGCAAGTCTGTTTTTTGAAAAAATTTTTATTAAAAAAAAGTTTTCCCAAAAAAAGCATTTTATGCCATTTTTAGGTTTTGTAGGGACTCCTGATGACGTTTTGAGACATCTCCTACAACTACAGCACCAGAATTGTACTGCTGAAGCAAGTCCGTTTTTTGGCATTTTTACGACAGGGTCCCCCCTTACGACATTTTAGCAAAAAATGTTTTTCTTAAAAAATGCATTTTCTTACATTTTCTTACATTTACGGGTTTAGTCGGGACTCCTGATGACGTTTTGAGACATCTCCTACAACTACAGCACCAGAATTGTGCTGCTGAAGCAAGTCTGTTTTTTGAATTTTTTTTTGTAAAAAAAAAGTTTTCCCAAAAAAAGTTTTTTATGCCATTTTTAGGTTTTGTAGGGACTCCTGATGACGTTTTGAGACATCTCCTACAACTACAGCACCAGAATTGTACTGCTGAAGCAAGTCGGTTTTTTGGCATTTTTACGACAGGGTCCCCCCTTAACACATTTTAGCAAAAAATGTTTTTCGTAAAAAATGCATTTTCTTACATTTTCTTACATTTACGGGTTTAGTCGGGACTCCTGATGACGTTTTGAGACATCTCCTACAACTACAGCACCAGAATTGTGCTGCTGAAGCAAGTCTGTTTTTTGAATTTTTTTTTGTAAAAAAAAAGTTTTCCCAAAAAAAGCATTTTATGCCATTTTTAGGTTTTGTAGGGACTCCTGATGACGTTTTGAGACATCTCCTACAACTACAGCACCAGAATTGTACTGCTGAAGCAAGTCGGTTTTTTGGCATTTTTACGACAGGGTCCCCCCTTACGACATTTTAGCAAAAAATGTTTTTCTTAAAAAATGCATTTTCTTACATTTTCTTACATTTACGGGTTTAGTCGGGACTCCTGATGACGTTTTGAGACATCTCCTACAACTACAGCACCAGAATTGTACTGCTGAAGCAAGTCCGTTTTTTGGCATTTTTACGACAGGGTCCCCCCTTACGACATTTTAGCAAAAAATGTTTTTCGTAAAAAATGCATTTTCTTACATTTACGGGTTTAGTCGGGACTCCTGATGACGTTTTGAGACATCTCCTACAACTACAGCACCAGAATTGTGCTGCTGAAGCAAGTCTGTTTTTTGAATTTTTTTTTGTAAAAAAAAAGTTTTCCCAAAAAAAGTTTTCTATGCCATTTTTAGGTTTTGTAGGGACTCCTGATGACGTTTTGAGACATCTCCTGCAACTACAGCACCAGAATTGTACTGCTGAAGCAAGTCGTTTTTTTGGCATTTTTACGACAGGGTCCCCCCTTACGACATTTTAACAAAAAATGTTTTTCGTAAAAAATGCATTTTCTTACATTTTCTTACATTTACGGGTTTAGACTCCTGATGACGTTTTGAGACATCTCCTACAACTACAGCACCAGAATTGTGCTGCTGAAGCAAGTCTGTTTTTTGAAATTTTTTTTGTAAAAAAATTTTTTCCCAAAAAAAGCATTTTATGCCATTTTTAAGTTTTGTAGGGACTCCTGATGACGTTTTGAGACATCTCCTACAACTACAGCACCAGAATTGTACTGCTGAAGCAAGTCCGTTTTTTGGCATTTTTACGACAGGGTCCCCCCTTACGACATTTTAGCAAAAAATGTTTTTCGTAAAAAATGCATTTTCTTACATTTACGGGTTTAGTCGGGACTCCTGATGACGTTTTGAGACATCTCCTACAACTACAGCACCAGAATTGTGCTGCTGAAGCTAGTCTGTTTTTTGAAAAATTTTTTATAAAAAAAAAGTTTTCCCAAAAAAAAGCATTTTATGCCATTTTTAGGTTTTGTAGGGACTCTTGATGACGTTTTGAGACATCTCCTACAACTACAGCACCAGAATTGTACTGCTGAAGCAAGTCGTTTTTTTGGCATTTTTACGACAGGGTCCCCCCTTACGACATTTTAGCAAAAAATGTTTTTCGTAAAAAATGCATTTTCTTACATTTTCTTACTTTTACGGGTTTAGTCGGGACTCCTGATGACGTTTTGAGACATCTCCTACAACTACAGCACCAGAATTGTGCTGCTGAAGCAAGTCTGTTTTTTGAATTTTTTTTTGTAAAAAAAAAGTTTTCCCAAAAAAAGCATTTTATGCCATTTTTAGGTTTTGTAGGGACTCCTGATGACGTTTTAAGACATCTCCTACAACTACAGCACCAGAATTGTGCTGCTGAAGCAAGTCAGTTTTTTGGAATTTTTACGACAGGGTCCCCCCTTACGACATTTTAGCAAAAAATGTTTTTCGTAAAAAATGCATTTTCTTACATTTTCTTACATTTACGGGTTTAGTCGGGACTCCTGATGACGTTTTGAGACATCTCCTACAACTACAGCACCAGAATGGTGCTGCTGAAGCAAGTCTGTTTTTTGAATTTTTTTTTGTAAAAAAAAAGTTTTCCCAAAAAAAGCATTTTATGCCATTTTTAGGTTTTGTAGGGACTCCTGAGGACGTTTTGAGACATCTCCTACAACTACAGCACCAGAATTGTACTGCTGAAGCAAGTCGGTTTTTTGGCATTTTTACGACAGGGTCCCCCCTTACGACATTTTAGCAAAAAATGTTTTTCTTAAAAAATGCATTTTCTTACATTTTCTTACATTTACGGGTTTAGTCGGGACTCCTGATGACGTTTTGAGACATCTCCTACAACTACAGCACCAGAATTGTGCTGCTGAAGCAAGTCTGTTTTTTGAAAATTTTTTTGTAAAAAAAAAGTTTTCCCAAAAAAAGCATTTTATGCCTTTTTTAGGTTTTGTAGGGACTCCTGATGACGTTTTGAGACATCTCCTACAACTAGAGCACCAGAATTGTACTGCTGAAGCAAGTCGGTTTTTTGGCATTTTTACGACAGGGTCCCCCCTTACGACATTTTAGCAAAAAATGTTTTTCGTAAAAAATGCATTTTCTTACATTTTCTTACTTTTACGGGTTTAGTCGGGACTCCTGATGACGTTTTGAGACATCTCCTACAACTACAGCACCAGAATTGTGCTGCTGAAGCAAGTCCGTTTTTTGGAATTTTTTTTTGTAAAAAAAAAGTTTTCCCAAAAAAAGCATTTTATGCCATTTTTAGGTTTTGTAGGGACTCCTGATGACGTTTTGAGACATCTCCTACAACTACAGCACCAGAATTGTACTGCTGAAGCAAGTCGGTTTTTTGGCATTTTTACGACAGGGTCCCCCCTTACGACATTTTAGCAAAAAATGTTTTTCTTAAAAAATGCATTTTCTTACATTTACGGGTTTAGTCGGGACTCCTGATGACGTTTTGAGACATCTCCTACAACTACAGCACCAGAATTGTGCTGCTGAAGCAAGTCCGTTTTTTGGAATTTTTTTTTGTAAAAAAAAAGTTTTCCCAAAAAAAGCATTTTATGCCATTTTTAGGTTTTGTAGGGACTCCTGATGACGTTTTGAGACATCTCCTACAACTACAGCACCATAATTCTACTGCTAAAGCAAGTCAGTTTTTTGGCATTTTTACGACAGGGTCCCCCCTTACGACATTTTAGCAAAAAATGTTTTTCTTAAAAAATGCATTTTCTTACATTTTCTTACATTTACGGGTTTAGTCGGGACTCCTGATGACGTTTTGAGACATCTCCTACAACTGCAGCACCAGAATTGTACTGCTGAAGCAAGTCCGTTTTTTGGCATTTTTACGACAGGGTCCCCCCTTACGACATTTTAGCAAAAAATGTTTTTCTTAAAAAATGCATTTTCTTACATTTTCTTACATTTACGGGTTTACTCGGGACTCCTGATGACGTTTTGAGACATCTCCTACAACTACAGCACCAGAATTGTGCTGCTGAAGCAAGTCTGTTTTTTGAATTTTTTTTTGTAAAAAAAAAGGTTTCCCAAAAAAAGCATTTTACACCATTTTTAGGTTTTGTAGGGTCTCCTGATGACGTTTTAAGACATCTCCTACAACTACAGCACCAGAATTGTGCTGCTGAAGCAAGTCCGTTTTTTGGAAAAAAAATTTGTAAAAAAAAAGTTTTCCCAAAAAAAGCATTTTATGCCATTTTTAGGTTTTGTAGGGACTCCTGATGATGTTTTGAGACATCTCCTACAACTACAGCACCAGAATTGTACTGCTGAAGCAAGTCCGTTTTTTGGCATTTTTACGACAGGGTCCCCCCTTACGACATTTTAGCAAAAAATGTTTTTCGTAAAAAATGCATTTTCTTACATTTTCTTACATTTACGGGTTTAGTCGGGACTCCTGATGACGTTTTGAGACATCTCCTACAACTACAGCACCAGAATTGTACTGCTGAAGCAAGTCCGTTTTTTGGCATTTTTACGACAGGGTCCCCCCTTACGACATTTTAGCAAAAAATGTTTTTCGTAAAAAATGCATTTTCTTACATTTTCTTACATTTACGGGTTTAGTCGGGACTCCTGATGACGTTTTGAGACATCTCCTACAACTACAGCACCAGAATTGTGCTGCTGAAGCAAGTCTGTTTTTTGAATTTTTTTTTGTAAAAAAAAAGTTTTCCCAAAAAAAGCATTTTATGCCATTTTTAGGTTTTGTAGGGACTCCTGATGACGTTTTGAGACATCTCCTACAACTACAGCACCAGAATTGTACTGCTGAAGCAAGTCGGTTTTTTGGCATTTTTACGTCAGGGTCCCCCCTTACGACATTTTAGCAAAAAATGTTTTTCGTAAAAAATGCATTTTCTTACATTTTCTTACATTTACGGGTTTAGTCAGGACTCCTGATGACGTTTTGAGACATCTCCTACAACTACAGCACCAGAATTGTACTGCTGAAGCAAGTCCGTTTTTTGGCATTTTTACGACAGGGTCGTAAAAAATGTTTTTCGTAAAAAATGCATTTTCTTACATTTTCTTACATTTACGTGTTTAGTCGGGACTCCTGATGACGTTTTGAGACATCTCCTACAACTACAGCACCAGAATTGTGCTGCTGAAGCAAGTCTGTTTTTTGAATTTTTTTTTGTAAAAAAAAAGTTTTCCCAAAAAAAGCATTTTATGCCATTTTTAGGTTTTGTAGGGACTCCTGATGACGTTTTGAGACATCTCCTACAACTACAGCACCAGAATTGTACTGCTGAAGCAAGTCGTTTTTTTGGCATTTTTACGACAGGGTCCCCCCTTACGACATTTTAGCAAAAAATGTTTTTCGTAAAAAATGCATTTTCTTACATTTTCTTACATTTACGGGTTTAGTCAGGACTCCTGATGACGTTTTGAGACATCTCCTACAACTACAGCACCAGAATTGTGCTGCTGAAGCAAGTCTGTTCTTTGAATTTTTTTTTGTAAAAAAAAAGTTTTCCCAAAAAAAGCATTTTATGCCATTTTTAGGTTTTGTAGGGACTCCTGATGACGTTTTGAGACATCTCCTACAACTACAGCACCAGAATTGTACTGCTGAAGCAAGTCGGTTTTTTGGCATTTTTACGACAGGGTCCCCCCTTACGACATTTTAGCAAAAAATGTTTTTCGTAAAAAATGCATTTTCTTACATTTTCTTACATTTACGGGTTTAGTCGGGACTCCTGATGACGTTTTGAGAAATCTCCTACAACTACAGCACCAGAATTGTGCTGCTGAAGCAAGTCTGTTTTTTGAATTTTTTTTTGTAAAAAAAAAAGTTTTCCCAAAAAAAGCATTTTATGCCATTTTTAGGTTTTGTAGGGACTCCTGATGACGTTTTGAGACATCTCCTACAACTACAGCACCAGAATTGTACTGCTGAAGCAAGTCGTTTTTTTGGCATTTTTACGACAGGGTCCCCCCTTACGACATTTTAGCAAAAAATATTTTTCTTAAAAAATGCATTTTCTTACATTTACGGGTTTAGTCGGGACTCCTGATGACGTTTTGAGACATCTCCTACAACTACAGCACCAGAATTGTACTGCTGAAGCAAGTCGGTTTTTTGGCATTTTTACGACAGGGTCCCCCCTTACGACATTTTAGCAAAAAATGTTTTTCTTAAAAAATGCATTTTCTTACATTTACGGGTTTAGTCGGGACTCCTGATGACGTTTTGAGACATCTCCTACAACTACAGCACCAGAATTGTGCTGCTGAAGCAAGTCAGTTTTTTGGAATTTTTACGACAGGGTCCCCCCTTACGACATTTTAGCAAAAAATGTTTTTCTTAAAAAATGCATTTTCTTACATTTTCTTACATTTACGGGTTTAGTCGGGACTCCTGATGACGTTTTGAGACATCTCCTACAACTACAGCACCAGAATTGTGCTGCTGAAGCAAGTCCGTTTTTTGGAATTTTTTTTTGTAAAAAAAAAGTTTTTCCAAAAAAAGCATTTTATGCCATTTTTAGGTTTTGTAGGGACTCCTGATGACGTTTTGAGACATCTCCTACAACTACAGCACCAGAATTGTACTGCTGAAGCAAGTCGGTTTTTTGGCATTTTTACGTCAGGGTCCCCCCTTACGACATTTTAGCAAAAAATGTTTTTCGTAAAAAATGCATTTTCTTACATTTTCTTACATTTACGGGTTTAGTCGGGACTCCTGATGACGTTTTGAGACATCTCCTACAACTACAGCACCAGAATTGTGCTGCTGAAGCAAGTCCGTTTTTTGGAATTTTTTTTTGTAAAAAAAAAGTTTTCCCAAAAAAAGCATTTTATGCCATTTTTAGGTTTTGTAGGGACTCCTGATGACGTTTTGAGACATCTCCTACAACTACAGCACCAGAATTGTACTGCTGAAGCAAGTCGGTTTTTTGGCATTTTTACGACAGGGTCCCCCCTTACGACATTTTAGCAAAAAATGTTTTTCGCAAAAAATGCATTTTCTTACATTTTCTTACTTTTACGGGTTTAGTCGGGACTCCCGATGACGTTTTGAGACATCTCCTACAACTACAGCACCAGAATTGTGCTGCTGAAGCAAGTCTGTTTTTTGAATTTTTTTTTGTAAAAAAAAAGTTTTCCCAAAAAAAGCATTTTATGCCATTTTTAGGTTTTGTAGGGACTCCTGATGACGTTTTAAGACATCTCCTACAACTACAGCACCAGAATTGTGCTGCTGAAGCAAGTCAGTTTTTTGGAATTTTTACGACAGGGTCCCCCCTTACGACATTTTAGCAAAAAATGTTTTTCTTAAAAAATGCATTTTCTTACATTTTCTTACATTTACGGGTTTAGTCGGGACTCCTGATGACGTTTTGAGACATCTCCTACAACTACAGCACCAGAATTGTGCAGCTGAAGCAAGTCCGTTTTTTGGAATTTTTTTTTGTAAAAAAAAAGTTTTCCCAAAAAAAGCATTTTATGCCATTTTTAGGTTTTGTAGGGACTCCTGATGACGTTTTGAGACATCTCCTACAACTACAGCACCAGAATTGTACTGCTGAAGCAAGTCGGTTTTTTGGCATTTTTACGTCAGGGTCCCCCCTTACGACATTTTAGCAAAAAATGTTTTTCTTAAAAAAATGCATTTTCTTACATTTACGGGTTTAGTCGGGACTCCTGATGACGTTTTGAGACATCTCCTACAACTACAGCACCAGAATTGTGCTGCTGAAGCAAGTCCGTTTTTTGGAAAAAAAATTTGTAAAAAAAAGGTTTTCCCAAAAAAAGCATTTTATGCCATTTTTAGGTTTTATAGGGACTCCTGATGACGTTTTGAGACATCTCCTACAACTACAGCACCAGAATTGTACTGCTGAAGCAAGTCCATTTTTTGGCATTTTTACGACAGGGTCCCCCCCTTACGACATTTTAGCAAAAAATGTTTTTCTTAAAAAATGCATTTTCTTACATTTTCTTACATTTACGGGTTTAGTCGGGACTCCTGATGACGTTTTGAGACATCTCCTACAACTACAGCACCAGAATTGTGCTGCTGAAGCAAGTCCGTTTTTTGGAATTTTTTTTTGTAAAAAAAAAGTTTTCCCAAAAAAAGCATTTTATGCCATTTTTAGGTTTTGTAGGGACTCCTGATGACGTTTTGAGACATCTCCTACAACTACAGCACCAGAATTGTGCTGCTGAAGCAAGTCCGTTTTTTGGAAAAATTTTTTGTAAAAAAAAAGTTTTCCCAAAAAAAGCATTTTATGCCATTTTTAGGTTTTGTAGGGACTCCTGATGACGTTTTGAGACATCTCCTACAACTACAGCACCAGAATTGTACTGCTGAAGCAAGTCGGTTTTTTGGCATTTTTACGACAGGGTCCCCCCTTACGACATTTTAGCAAAAAAAGTTTTTCGTAAAAAATGCATTTTCTTACATTTTCTTACATTTACGGGTTTAGTCGGGACTCCTGATGACGTTTTGAGACATCTCCTACAACTACAGCACCAGAATTGTGCTGCTGAAGCAAGTCTGTTTTTTGAATTTTTTTTTGTAAAAAAAAAGTTTTCCCAAAAAAAGCATTTTATGCCATTTTTAGGTTTTGTAGGGACTCCTGATGACGTTTTGAGACATCTCCTACAACTACAGCACCAGAATTGTGCTGCTGAAGCAAGTCAGTTTTTTGGCATTTTTACGACAGGGTCCCCCCTTACGACATTTTAGCAAAAAATGTTTTTCGTAAAAAATGCATTTTCTTCCATTTTCTTACATTTACGGGTTTAGTCGGGACTCCTGATGACGTTTTGAGACATCTCCTACAACTACAGCACCAGAATTGTGCTGCTGAAGCAAGTCTGTTTTTTGAATTTTTTTTTGTAAAAAAAAAGTTTTCCCAAAAAAAGCATTTTATGCCATTTTTAGGTTTTGTAGGGACTCCTGATGACGTTTTGAGACATCTCCTACAACTACAGCACCAGAATTGTACTGCTGAAGCAAGTCGGTTTTTTGGCATTTTTACGACAGGGTCCCCCCTTACGACATTTTAGCAAAAAATGTTTTTCGTAAAAAATGCATTTTCTTACATTTACGGGTTTAGTCGGGACTCCTGATGACGTTTTGAGACATCTCCTACAACTACAGCACCAGAATTGTGCTGCTGAAGCAAGTCTGTTTTTTGAATTTTTTTTTGTAAAAAAAAAGTTTTCCCAAAAAAAGCATTTTATGCCATTTTTAGGTTTTGTAGGGACTCCTGATGACGTTTTGAGACATCTCCTACAACTACAGCACCAGAATTGTACTGCTGAAGCAAGTCGGTTTTTTGGCATTTTTACGACAGGGTCCCCCCTTACGACATTTTAGCAAAAAATGTTTTTCGTAAAAAATGCATTTTCTTACATTTTCTTACATTTACGGGTTTAGTCGGGACTCCTGATGACGTTTTGAGACATCTCCTACAACTACAGCACCAGAATTGTGCTGCTGAAGCAAGTCCGTTTTTTGGAAAAAATTTTTGTAAAAAAAAAGTTTTCCCAAAAAAAGCATTTTATGCCATTTTTAGGTTTTGTAGGGACTCCTGATGACGTTTTGAGACATCTCCTACAACTACAGCACCAGAATTGTACTGCTGAAGCAAGTCGGTTTTTTGGCATTTTTACGACAGGGTCCCCCCTTACGACATTTTAGCAAAAAATGTTTTTCTTAAAAAATGCATTTTCTTACATTTTCTTACATTTACGGGTTTACTCGGGACTCCTGATGACGTTTTGAGACATCTCCTACAACTACAGCACCAGAATTGTGCTGCTGAAGCAAGTCTGTTTTTTGAATTTTTTTTTATAAAAAAAAAGGTTTCCCAAAAAAAGCATTTTACACCATTTTTAGGTTTTGTAGGGTCTCCTGATGACGTTTTAAGACATCTCCTACAACTACAGCACCAGAATTGTGCTGCTGAAGCAAGTCCGTTTTTTGGAAAAAAAATTTGTAAAAAAAAAGTTTTCCCAAAAAAAGCATTTTATGCCATTTTTAGGTTTTGTAGGGACTCCTGATGATGTTTTGAGACATCTCCTACAACTACAGCACCAGAATTGTACTGCTGAAGCAAGTCCGTTTTTTGGCATTTTTACGACAGGGTCCCCCCTTACGACATTTTAGCAAAAAATGTTTTTCGTAAAAAATGCATTTTCTTACATTTTCTTACATTTACGGGTTTAGTCGGGACTCCTGATGACGTTTTGAGACATCTCCTACAACTACAGCACCAGAATTGTACTGCTGAAGCAAGTCCGTTTTTTGGCATTTTTACGACAGGGTCCCCCCTTACGACATTTTAGCAAAAAATGTTTTTCGTAAAAAATGCATTTTCTTACATTTTCTTACATTTACGGGTTTAGTCGGGACTCCTGATGACGTTTTGAGACATCTCCTACAACTACAGCACCAGAATTGTGCTGCTGAAGCAAGTCTGTTTTTTGAATTTTTTTTTGTAAAAAAAAAGTTTTCCCAAAAAAAGCATTTTATGCCATTTTTAGGTTTTGTAGGGACTCCTGATGACGTTTTGAGACATCTCCTACAACTACAGCACCAGAATTGTACTGCTGAAGCAAGTCGGTTTTTTGGCATTTTTACGTCAGGGTCCCCCCTTACGACATTTTAGCAAAAAATGTTTTTCGTAAAAAATGCATTTTCTTACATTTACGGGTTTAGTCAGGACTCCTGATGACGTTTTGAGACATCTCCTACAACTACAGCACCAGAATTGTACTGCTGAAGCAAGTCCGTTTTTTGGCATTTTTACGACAGGGTCCCCCCTTACGACATTTTAGCAAAAAATGTTTTTCGTAAAAAATGCATTTTCTTACATTTTCTTACATTTACGTGTTTAGTCGGGACTCCTGATGACGTTTTGAGACATCTCCTACAACTACAGCACCAGAATTGTGCTGCTGAAGCAAGTCTGTTTTTTGAATTTTTTTTTGTAAAAAAAAAGTTTTCCCAAAAAAAGCATTTTATGCCATTTTTAGGTTTTGTAGGGACTCCTGATGACGTTTTGAGACATCTCCTACAACTACAGCACCAGAATTGTACTGCTGAAGCAAGTCGGTTTTTTGGCATTTTTACGACAGGGTCCCCCCTTACGACATTTTAGCAAAAAATGTTTTTCGTAAAAAATGCATTTTCTTACATTTTCTTACATTTACGGGTTTAGTCAGGACTCCTGATGACGTTTTGAGACATCTCCTACAACTACAGCACCAGAATTGTGCTGCTGAAGCAAGTCTGTTTTTTGAATTTTTTTTTGTAAAAAAAAAGTTTTCCCAAAAAAAGCATTTTATGCCATTTTTAGGTTTTGTAGGGACTCCTGATGACGTTTTGAGACATCTCCTACAACTACAGCACCAGAATTGTACTGCTGAAGCAAGTCGGTTTTTTGGCATTTTTACGACAGGGTCCCCCCTTACGACATTTTAGCAAAAAATATTTTTCTTAAAAAATGCATTTTCTTACATTTACGGGTTTAGTCGGGACTCCTGATGACGTTTTGAGACATCTCCTACAACTACAGCACCAGAATTGTACTGCTGAAGCAAGTCGGTTTTTTGGCATTTTTACGACAGGGTCCCCCCTTACGACATTTTAGCAAAAAATGTTTTTCTTAAAAAATGCATTTTCTTACATTTACGGGTTTAGTCGGGACTCCTGATGACGTTTTGAGACATCTCCTACAACTACAGCACCAGAATTGTGCTGCTGAAGCAAGTCAGTTTTTTGGAATTTTTACGACAGGGTCTCCCCTTACGACATTTTAGCAAAAAATGTTTTTCTTAAAAAATGCATTTTCTTACATTTTCTTACATTTACGGGTTTAGTCGGGACTCCTGATGACGTTTTGAGACATCTCCTACAACTACAGCACCAGAATTGTGCTGCTGAAGCAAGTCCGTTTTTTGGAATTTTTTTTTGTAAAAAAAAAGTTTTTCCAAAAAAAGCATTTTATGCCATTTTTAGGTTTTGTAGGGACTCCTGATGACGTTTTGAGACATCTCCTACAACTACAGCACCAGAATTGTACTGCTGAAGCAAGTCGGTTTTTTGGCATTTTTACGTCAGGGTCCCCCCTTACGACATTTTAGCAAAAAATGTTTTTCGTAAAAAATGCATTTTCTTACATTTTCTTACATTTACGGGTTTAGTCGGGACTCCTGATGACGTTTTGAGACATCTCCTACAACTACAGCACCAGAATTGTGCTGCTGAAGCAAGTCCGTTTTTTGGAATTTTTTTTTGTAAAAAAAAAGTTTTCCCAAAAAAAGCATTTTATGCCATTTTTAGGTTTTGTAGGGACTCCTGATGACGTTTTGAGACATCTCCTACAACTACAGCACCAGAATTGTACTGCTGAAGCAAGTCAGTTTTTTGGCATTTTTACGACAGGGTCTCCCCCCTTACGACATTTTAGCAAAAAATGTTTTTCTTAAAAAATGCATTTTCTTACATTTTCTTACATTTACGGGTTTAGTCGGGACTCCCGATGACGTTTTGAGACATCTCCTACAACTACAGCACCAGAATTGTGCTGCTGAAGCAAGTCTGTTTTTTGAAGAAAATTTTATAAAAAAAAGTTTTCCCAAAAAAAGCATTTTATGCCATTTTTAGGTTTTGTAGGGACTCCTGATGACGTTTTGAGACATCTCCTACAACTACAGCACCAGAATTGTACTGCTGAAGCAAGTCGGTTTTTTGGCATTTTTACGACAGGGTCCCCCCTTACGACATTTTAGCAAAAAATGTTTTTCGCAAAAAATGCATTTTCTTACATTTTCTTACTTTTACGGGTTTAGTCGGGACTCCCGATGACGTTTTGAGACATCTCCTACAACTACAGCACCAGAATTGTGCTGCTGAAGCAAGTCTGTTTTTTGAATTTTTTTTTGTAAAAAAAAAGTTTTCCCAAAAAAAGCATTTTATGCCATTTTTAGGTTTTGTAGGGACTCCTGATGACGTTTTAAGACATCTCCTACAACTACAGCACCAGAATTGTGCTGCTGAAGCAAGTCCGTTTTTTGGAATTTTTTTTTGTAAAAAAAAAGTTTTCCCAAAAAAAGCATTTTATGCCATTTTTAGGTTTTGTAGGGACTCCTGATGACGTTTTGAGACATCTCCTACAACTACAGCACCAGAATTGTACTGCTGAAGCAAGTCGGTTTTTTGGCATTTTTACGTCAGGGTCCCCCCTTACGACATTTTAGCAAAAAATGTTTTTCGTAAAAAATGCATTTTCTTACATTTTCTTACATTTACGGGTTTAGTCGGGACTCCTGATGACGTTTTGAGACATCTCCTACAACTACAGCACCAGAATTGTGCTGCTGAAGCAAGTCCGTTTTTTGGAATTTTTTTTTGTAAAAAAAAAGTTTTCCCAAAAAAAGCATTTTATGCCATTTTTAGGTTTTGTAGGGACTCCTGATGACGTTTTGAGACATCTCCTACAACTACAGCACCAGAATTGTACTGCTGAAGCAAGTCCGTTTTTTGGCATTTTTACGACAGGGTCCCCCCTTACGACATTTTAGCAAAAAATGTTTTTCGTAAAAAATGCATTTTCTTACATTTTCTTACATTTACGGGTTTAGTCGGGACTCCTGATGACGTTTTGAGACATCTCCTACAACTACAGCAGCAGAATTGTGCTGCTGAAGCAAGTCCGTTTTTTGGAATTTTTTTTTGTAAAAAAAAAGTTTTCCCAAAAAAAAGCATTTTATGCCATTTTTAGGTTTTGTAGGGACTCCTGATGACGTTTTGAGACATCTCCTACAACTACAGCACCAGAATTGTACTGCTGAAGCAAGTCGTTTTTTTGGCATTTTTACGACAGGGTCCCCCCTTACGACATTTTAGCAAAAAATGTTTTTCTTAAAAAATGCATTTTCTTACATTTTTTTACATTTACGGGTTTAGTCGGGACTCCTGATGACGTTTTGAGACATCTCCTACAACTACAGCACCAGAATTGTGCTGCTGAAGCAATTCTGTTTTTTGAAATTTTTTTTGTAAAAAAAAAGTTTTCCCAAAAAAAGCATTTTATGCCATTTTTAGGTTTTGTAGGGACTCCTGATGACGTTTTGAGACATCTCCTACAACTACAGCACCAGAATTGTACTGCTGAAGCAAGTCGGTTTTTTGGCATTTTTACGACAGGGTCCCCCCTTACGACATTTTAGCAAAAAATGTTTTTCGTAAAAAATGCATTTTCTTACATTTACGGGTTTAGTCGGGACTCCTGATGACGTTTTGAGACATCTCCTACAACTACAGCACCAGAATTGTGCTGCTGAAGCAAGTCTGTTTTTTGAAATTTTTTTTGTAAAAAAAAAGTTTTCCCAAAAAAAGCATTTTATGCCATTTTTAGGTTTTGTAGGGACTCCTGATGACGTTTTGAGACATCTCCTACAACTACAGCACCAGAATTGTACTGCTGAAGCAAGTCGTTTTTTTGGCATTTTTACGACAGGGTCCCCCCTTACGACATTTTAGCAAAAAATGTTTTTCTTAAAAAATGCATTTTCTTACATTTTCTTACATTTACGGGTTTAGTCGGGACTCCTGATGACGTTTTGAGACATCTCCTACAACTACAGCACCAGAATTGTGCTGCTGAAGCAAGTCTGTTTTTTGAAAAAAATTTTATAAAAAAAAGTTTTCCCAAAAAAAGCATTTTATGCCATTTTTAGGTTTTGTAGGGACTCCTGATGACGTTTTGAGACATCTCCTACAACTACAGCACCAGAATTGTACTGCTGAAGCAAGTCGGTTTTTTGGCATTTTTACGACAGGGTCCCCCCTTACGACATTTTAGCAAAAAATGTTTTTCGTAAAAAATGCATTTTCTTACATTTTCTTACTTTTACGGGTTTAGTCGGGACTCCTGATGACGTTTTGAGACATCTCCTACAACTACAGCACCAGAATTGTGCTGCTGAAGCAAATCTGTTTTTTGAATTTTTTTTTGTAAAAAAAAAGTTTTCCCAAAAAAAGCATTTTATGCCATTTTTAGGTTTTGTAGGGACTCCTGATGACGTTTTGAGACATCTCCTACAACTACAGCACCAGAATTGTACTGCTGAAGCAAGTCCGTTTTTTGGCATTTTTACGACAGGGTCCCCCCTTACGACATTTTAGCAAAAAATGTTTTTCTTAAAAAATGCATTTTCTTACATTTTCTTACATTTACGGGTTTAGTCGGGACTCCTGATGACGTTTTGAGACATCTCCTACAACTACAGCACCAGAATTGTGCTGCTGAAGCAAGTCTGTTTTTTGAATTTTTTTTTGTAAAAAAAAAGTTTTCCCAAAAAAAGTTTTTTATGCCATTTTTAGGTTTTGTAGGGACTCCTGATGACGTTTTGAGACATCTCCTACAACTACAGCACCAGAATTGTACTGCTGAAGCAAGTCGGTTTTTTGGCATTTTTACGACAGGGTCCCCCCTTACGACATTTTAGCAAAAAATGTTTTTCATAAAAAATGCATTTTCTTACATTTTCTTACATTTTCTTACATTTTCTTACATTTACGGGTTTAGTCGGGACTCCTGATGACGTTTTGAGACATCTCCTACAACTACAGCACCAGAATGGTGCTGCTGAAGCAAGTCTGTTTTTTGAATTTTTTTTTGTAAAAAAAAAGTTTTCCCAAAAAAAGCATTTTATGCCATTTTTAGGTTTGTAGGGACTCCTGATGACGTTTTGAGACATCTCCTACAACTACAGCACCAGAATTGTACTGCTGAAGCAAGTCGGTTTTTTGGCATTTTTACGACAGGGTCCCCCCTTACGACATTTTAGCAAAAAATGTTTTTCTTAAAAAATGCATTTTCTTACATTTTCTTACATTTACGGGTTTAGTCGGGACTCCTGATGACGTTTTGAGACATCTCCTACAACTACAGCACCAGAATTGTGCTGCTGAAGCAAGTCTGTTTTTTGAATTTTTTTTTGTAAAAAAAAAGTTTTCCCAAAAAAAGCATTTTATGCCATTTTTAGGTTTTGTAGGGACTCCTGATGACGTTTTGAGACATCTCCTACAACTACAGCACCAGAATTGTACTGCTGAAGCAAGTCCGTTTTTTGGCATTTTTACGACAGGGTCCCCCCTTACGACATTTTAGCAAAAAATGTTTTTCTTAAAAAATGCATTTTCTTACATTTTCTTACATTTACGGGTTTAGTCGGGACTCCTGATGACGTTTTGAGACATCTCCTACAACTACAGCACCAGAATTGTGCTGCTGAAGCAAGTCTGTTTTTTGAATTTTTTTTTGTAAAAAAAAAGTTTTCCCAAAAAAAGTTTTTTTTAGCCATTTTTAGGTTTTGTAGGGACTCCTGATGACGTTTTGAGACATCTCCTACAACTACAGCACCAGAATTGTACTGCTGAAGCAAGTCGGTTTTTTGGCATTTTTACGACAGGGTCCCCCCTTACGACATTTTAGCAAAAAATGTTTTTCATAAAAAATGCATTTTCTTACATTTTCTTACATTTACGGGTTTAGTCGGGACTCCTGATGACGTTTTGAGACATCTCCTACAACTACAGCACCAGAATTGTACTGCTGAAGCAAGTCCGTTTTTTGGCATTTTTACGACAGGGTCCCCCCTTACGACATTTTAGCAATAAATGTTTTTCGTAAAAAATGCATTTTCTTACATTTTCTTACATTTACGTGTTTAGTCGGGACTCCTGATGACGTTTTGAGACATCTCCTACAACTACAGCACCAGAATTGTGCTGCTGAAGCAAGTCTGTTTTTTGAATTTTTTTTTGTAAAAAAAAAGTTTTCCCAAAAAAAGCATTTTATGCCATTTTTAGGTTTTGTAGGGACTCCTGATGACGTTTTGAGACATCTCCTACAACTACAGCACCAGAATTGTACTGCTGAAGCAAGTCGGTTTTTTGGCATTTTTACGACAGGGTCCCCCCTTACGACATTTTAGCAAAAAATGTTTTTCGTAAAAAATGCATTTTCTTACATTTTCTTACATTTACGGGTTTAGTCAGGACTCCTGATGACGTTTTGAGACATCTCCTACAACTTACAGCACCAGAATTGTGCTGCTGAAGCAAGTCTGTTTTTTGAATTTTTTTTTGTAAAAAAAAAGTTTTCCCAAAAAAAGCATTTTATGCCATTTTTAGGTTTTGTAGGGACTCTGATGACGTTTTGAGACATCTCCTACAACTACAGCACCAGAATTGTACTGCTGAAGCAAGTCGGTTTTTTGGCATTTTACGACAGGGTCCCCCCTTACGACATTTTAGCAAAAAATGTTTTCGTAAAAATGCATTTTCTTACATTTTCTTACATTTACGGTTTAGTCGGGACTCCTGATGACGTTTTGAGAAATCTCCTACAACTACAGCACCAGAATTGTGCTGCTGAAGCAAGTCTGTTTTTTGAATTTTTTTTTGTAAAAAAAAAGTTTTCCCAAAAAAAAGCATTTTATGCCATTTTTAGGTTTTGTAGGGACTCCTGATGACGTTTTGAGACATCTCCTACAACTACAGCACCAGAATTGTACTGCTGAAGCAAGTCGTTTTTTTGGCATTTTTACGACAGGGTCCCCCCTTACGACATTTTAGCAAAAAATATTTTTCTTAAAAAATGCATTTTCTTACATTTACGGGTTTAGTCGGGACTCCTGATGACGTTTGAGACATCTCCTACAACTACAGCACCAGAATTGTACTGCTGAAGCAAGTCGGTTTTTTGGCATTTTTACGACAGGGTCCCCCCTTACGACATTTTAGCAAAAAATGTTTTTCTTAAAAATGCATTTTCTTACATTTACGGGTTTAGTCGGGACTCCTGATGACGTTTTGAGACATCTCCTACAACTACAGCACCAGAATTGTGCTGCTGAAGCAAAGTCAGTTTTTGGAATTTTTACGACAGGGTCTCCCCTTACGACATTTTAGCAAAAAATGTTTTTCTTAAAAAATGCATTTTCTTACATTTTCTTACATTTACGGGTTTAGTCGGGACTCCTGATGACGTTTTGAGACATCTCCTACAACTACAGCACCGCAATTGTGCTGCTGAAGCAAGTCCGTTTTTTGGAATTTTTTTTTGTAAAAAAAAAAGTTTTTCCAAAAAAAAGCATTTTATGCCATTTTTAGGTTTTGTAGGGACTCCTGATGACGTTTTGAGACATCTCCTACAACTACAGCACCAGAATTGTACTGCTGAAGCAAGTCGGTTTTTTGGCATTTTTACGTCAGGGTCCCCCCTTACGACATTTTAGCAAAAAATGTTTTTCGTAAAAATGCATTTTCTTACATTTTCTTACATTTACGGGGTTTAGTCGGGACTCCTGATGACGTTTTGAGACATCTCCTACAACTACAGCACCAGAATTGTGCTGCTGAAGCAAGTCCGTTTTTTGGAATTTTTTTTTGTAAAAAAAAAGTTTTCCCAAAAAAAGCATTTTATGCCATTTTTAGGTTTTGTAGGGACTCCTGATGACGTTTTGAGACATCTCCTACAACTACAGCACCAGAATTGTACTGCTGAAGCAAGTCAGTTTTTTGGCATTTTTACGACAGGGTCCCCCCTTACGACATTTTAGCAAAAAATGTTTTCTTAAAAAATGCATTTTCTTACATTTTCTTACATTTACGGGTTTAGTCGGGACTCCTGATGACGTTTTGAGACATCTCCTACAACTACAGCACCAGAATTGTGCTGCTGAAGCAAGTCTGTTTTTTGAAATTTTTTTTATAAAAAAAGTTTTCCCAAAAAAAGCATTTTATGCCATTTTTAGGTTTTGTAGGACTCCTGATGACGTTTTGAGACATCTCCTACAACTACAGCACCAGAATTGTACTGCTGAAGCAAGTCGGTTTTTTGGCATTTTTACGACAGGGTCCCCCCTTACGACATTTTAGCAAAAAATGTTTTTCGCAAAAAATGCATTTTCTTACATTTTCTTACTTTTACGGGTTTAGTCGGGACTCCCGATGACGTTTTGAGACATCTCCTACAACTACAGCACCAGAATTGTGCTGCTGAAGCAAGTCTGTTTTTTGAATTTTTTTTTGTAAAAAAAAAGTTTTCCCAAAAAAAGCATTTTATGCCATTTTTAGGTTTTGTAGGGACTCCTGATGACGTTTTAAGACATCTCCTACAACTACAGCACCAGAATTGTGCTGCTGAAGCAAGTCAGTTTTTTGGAATTTTTACGACAGGGTCCCCCCTTACGACATTTTAGCAAAAAATGTTTTTCTTAAAAAATGCATTTTCTTACATTTTCTTACATTTACGGGTTTAGTCGGGACTCCTGATGACGTTTTGAGACATCTCCTACAACTACAGCACCAGAATTGTGCTGCTGAAGCAAGTCCGTTTTTTGGAATTTTTTTTTGTAAAAAAAAAGTTTTCCCAAAAAAAGCATTTTATGCCATTTTTAGGTTCTGTAGGGACTCCTGATGACGTTTTGAGACATCTCCTACAACTACAGCACCAGAATTGTACTGCTGAAGCAAGTCGGTTTTTTGGCATTTTTACGTCAGGGTCCCCCCTTACGACATTTTAGCAAAAAATGTTTTTCGTAAAAAATGCATTTTCTTACATTTTCTTACATTTACGGGTTTAGTCGGGACTCCTGATGACGTTTTGAGACATCTCCTACAACTACAGCACCAGAATTGTGCTGCTGAAGCAAGTCTGTTTTTTGAATTTTTTTTTGTAAAAAAAAAGTTTTCCCAAAAAAAGCATTTTATGCCATTTTTAGGTTTTGTAGGGACTCCTGATGACGTTTTGAGACATCTCCTACAACTACAGCACCAGAATTGTACTGCTGAAGCAAGTCGGTTTTTTGGCATTTTTACGACAGGGTCCCCCCTTACGACATTTTAGCAAAAAATGTTTTTCGTAAAAAATGCATTTTCTTACATTTTCTTACATTTACGGGTTTAGTCAGGACTCCTGATGACGTTTTGAGACATCTCCTACAACTACAGCACCAGAATTGTGCTGCTGAAGCAAGTCTGTTTTTTGAATTTTTTTTTGTAAAAAAAAAGTTTTCCCAAAAAAAGCATTTTATGCCATTTTTAGGTTTTGTAGGGACTCCTGATGACGTTTTGAGACATCTCCTACAACTACAGCACCAGAATTGTACTGCTGAAGCAAGTCGGTTTTTTGGCATTTTTACGACAGGGTCCCCCCTTACGACATTTTAGCAAAAAATGTTTTTCGTAAAAAATGCATTTTCTTACATTTTCTTACATTTACGGGTTTAGTCGGGACTCCTGATGACGTTTTGAGAAATCTCCTACAACTACAGCACCAGAATTGTGCTGCTGAAGCAAGTCTGTTTTTTGAATTTTTTTTTGTAAAAAAAAAGTTTTCCCAAAAAAAGCATTTTATGCCATTTTTAGGTTTTGTAGGGACTCCTGATGACGTTTTGAGACATCTCCTACAACTACAGCACCAGAATTGTACTGCTGAAGCAAGTCGTTTTTTTGGCATTTTTACGACAGGGTCCCCCCTTACGACATTTTAGCAAAAAATATTTTTCTTAAAAAATGCATTTTCTTACATTTACGGGTTTAGTCGGGACTCCTGATGACGTTTTGAGACATCTCCTACAACTACAGCACCAGAATTGTACTGCTGAAGCAAGTCGGTTTTTTGGCATTTTTACGACAGGGTCCCCCCTTACGACATTTTAGCAAAAAATGTTTTTCTTAAAAAATGCATTTTCTTACATTTACGGGTTTAGTCGGGACTCCTGATGACGTTTTGAGACATCTCCTACAACTACAGCACCAGAATTGTGCTGCTGAAGCAAGTCAGTTTTTTGGAATTTTTACGACAGGGTCTCCCCTTACGACATTTTAGCAAAAAATGTTTTTCTTAAAAAATGCATTTTCTTACATTTTCTTACATTTACGGGTTTAGTCGGGACTCCTGATGACGTTTTGAGACATCTCCTACAACTACAGCACCGCAATTGTGCTGCTGAAGCAAGTCCGTTTTTTGGAATTTTTTTTTGTAAAAAAAAAGTTTTTCCAAAAAAAGCATTTTATGCCATTTTTAGGTTTTGTAGGGACTCCTGATGACGTTTTGAGACATCTCCTACAACTACAGCACCAGAATTGTACTGCTGAAGCAAGTCGGTTTTTTGGCATTTTTACGTCAGGGTCCCCCCTTACGACATTTTAGCAAAAAATGTTTTTCGTAAAAAATGCATTTTCTTACATTTTCTTACATTTACGGGTTTAGTCGGGACTCCTGATGACGTTTTGAGACATCTCCTACAACTACAGCACCAGAATTGTGCTGCTGAAGCAAGTCCGTTTTTTGGAATTTTTTTTTGTAAAAAAAAAGTTTTCCCAAAAAAAGCATTTTATGCCATTTTTAGGTTTTGTAGGGACTCCTGATGACGTTTTGAGACATCTCCTACAACTACAGCACCAGAATTGTACTGCTGAAGCAAGTCAGTTTTTTGGCATTTTTACGACAGGGTCCCCCCTTACGACATTTTAGCAAAAAATGTTTTTCTTAAAAAATGCATTTTCTTACATTTTCTTACATTTACGGGTTTAGTCGGGACTCCTGATGACGTTTTGAGACATCTCCTACAACTACAGCACCAGAATTGTGCTGCTGAAGCAAGTCTGTTTTTTGAAATTTTTTTTATAAAAAAAAGTTTTCCCAAAAAAAGCATTTTATGCCATTTTTAGGTTTTGTAGGGACTCCTGATGACGTTTTGAGACATCTCCTACAACTACAGCACCAGAATTGTACTGCTGAAGCAAGTCGGTTTTTTGGCATTTTTACGACAGGGTCCCCCCTTACGACATTTTAGCAAAAAATGTTTTTCGCAAAAAATGCATTTTCTTACATTTTCTTACTTTTACGGGTTTAGTCGGGACTCCCGATGACGTTTTGAGACATCTCCTACAACTACAGCACCAGAATTGTGCTGCTGAAGCAAGTCTGTTTTTTGAATTTTTTTTTGTAAAAAAAAAGTTTTCCCAAAAAAAGCATTTTATGCCATTTTTAGGTTTTGTAGGGACTCCTGATGACGTTTTAAGACATCTCCTACAACTACAGCACCAGAATTGTGCTGCTGAAGCAAGTCAGTTTTTTGGAATTTTTACGACAGGGTCCCCCCTTACGACATTTTAGCAAAAAATGTTTTTCTTAAAAAATGCATTTTCTTACATTTTCTTACATTTACGGGTTTAGTCGGGACTCCTGATGACGTTTTGAGACATCTCCTACAACTACAGCACCAGAATTGTGCTGCTGAAGCAAGTCCGTTTTTTGGAATTTTTTTTTGTAAAAAAAAAAGTTTTCCCAAAAAAAGCATTTTATGCCATTTTTAGGTTCTGTAGGGACTCCTGATGACGTTTTGAGACATCTCCTACAACTACAGCACCAGAATTGTACTGCTGAAGCAAGTCGGTTTTTTGGCATTTTTACGTCAGGGTCCCCCCTTACGACATTTTAGCAAAAAATGTTTTTCGTAAAAAATGCATTTTCTTACATTTTCTTACATTTACGGGTTTAGTCGGGACTCCTGATGACGTTTTGAGACATCTCCTACAACTACAGCACCAGAATTGTGCTGCTGAAGCAAGTCCGTTTTTTGGAATTTTTTTTTGTAAAAAAAAAGTTTTCCCAAAAAAAGCATTTTATGCCATTTTTAGGTTTTGTAGGGACTCCTGATGACGTTTTGAGACATCTCCTACAACTACAGCACCAGAATTGTACTGCTGAAGCAAGTCCGTTTTTTGGCATTTTTACGACAGGGTCCCCCCTTACGACATTTTAGCAAAAAATGTTTTTCTTAAAAAATGCATTTTCTTACATTTACGGGTTTAGTCGGGACTCCTGATGACGTTTTGAGACATCTCCTACAACTACAGCACCAGAATTGTACTGCTGAAGCAAGTCGGTTTTTTGGCATTTTTACGACAGGGTCCCCCCTTACGACATTTTAGCAAAAAATGTTTTTCTTAAAAAATGCATTTTCTTACATTTACGGGTTTAGTCGGGACTCCTGATGACGTTTTGAGACATCTCCTACAACTACAGCACCAGAATTGTGCTGCTGAAGCAAGTCAGTTTTTTGGAATTTTTACGACAGGGTCTCCCCTTACGACATTTTAGCAAAAAATGTTTTTCTTAAAAAATGCATTTTCTTACATTTTCTTACATTTACGGGTTTAGTCGGGACTCCTGATGACGTTTTGAGACATCTCCTACAACTACAGCACCAGAATTGTGCTGCTGAAGCAAGTCCGTTTTTTGGAATTTTTTTTTGTAAAAAAAAAGTTTTTCCAAAAAAAGCATTTTATGCCATTTTTAGGTTTTGTAGGGACTCCTGATGACGTTTTGAGACATCTCCTACAACTACAGCACCAGAATTGTACTGCTGAAGCAAGTCGGTTTTTTGGCATTTTTACGTCAGGGTCCCCCCTTACGACATTTTAGCAAAAAATGTTTTTCGTAAAAAATGCATTTTCTTACATTTTCTTACATTTACGGGTTTAGTCGGGACTCCTGATGACGTTTTGAGACATCTCCTACAACTACAGCACCAGAATTGTGCTGCTGAAGCAAGTCCGTTTTTTGGAATTTTTTTTTGTAAAAAAAAAGTTTTCCCAAAAAAAGCATTTTATGCCATTTTTAGGTTTTGTAGGGACTCCTGATGACGTTTTGAGACATCTCCTACAACTACAGCACCAGAATTGTACTGCTGAAGCAAGTCAGTTTTTTGGCATTTTTACGACAGGGTCCCCCCTTACGACATTTTAGCAAAAAATGTTTTTCTTAAAAAATGCATTTTCTTACATTTTCTTACATTTACGGGTTTAGTCGGGACTCCTGATGACGTTTTGAGACATCTCCTACAACTACAGCACCAGAATTGTGCTGCTGAAGCAAGTCTGTTTTTTGAAAAAAATTTTATAAAAAAAAGTTTTCCCAAAAAAAGCATTTTATGCCATTTTTAGGTTTTGTAGGGACTCCTGATGACGTTTTGAGACATCTCCTACAACTACAGCACCAGAATTGTACTGCTGAAGCAAGTCGGTTTTTTGGCATTTTTACGACAGGGTCCCCCCTTACGACATTTTAGCAAAAAATGTTTTTCGCAAAAAATGCATTTTCTTACATTTTCTTACTTTTACGGGTTTAGTCGGGACTCCCGATGACGTTTTGAGACATCTCCTACAACTACAGCACCAGAATTGTGCTGCTGAAGCAAGTCTGTTTTTTGAATTTTTTTTTGTAAAAAAAAAGTTTTCCCAAAAAAAGCATTTTATGCCATTTTTAGGTTTTGTAGGGACTCCTGATGACGTTTTAAGACATCTCCTACAACTACAGCACCAGAATTGTGCTGCTGAAGCAAGTCAGTTTTTTGGAATTTTTACGACAGGGTCCCCCCTTACGACATTTTAGCAAAAAATGTTTTTCTTAAAAAATGCATTTTCTTACATTTTCTTACATTTACGGGTTTAGTCGGGACTCCTGATGACGTTTTGAGACATCTCCTACAACTACAGCACCAGAATTGTGCTGCTGAAGCAAGTCCGTTTTTTGGAATTTTTTTTTGTAAAAAAAAAGTTTTCCCAAAAAAAGCATTTTATCCCATTTTTAGGTTTTGTAGGGACTCCTGATGACGTTTTGAGACATCTCCTACAACTACAGCACCAGAATTGTACTGCTGAAGCAAGTCGGTTTTTTGGCATTTTTACGTCAGGGTCCCCCCTTACGACATTTTAGCAAAAAATGTTTTTCGTAAAAAATGCATTTTCTTACATTTTCTTACATTTACGGGTTTAGTCGGGACTCCTGATGACGTTTTGAGACATCTCCTACAACTACAGCACCAGAATTGTGCTGCTGAAGCAAGTCCGTTTTTTGGAATTTTTTTTTGTAAAAAAAAAGTTTTCCCAAAAAAAGCATTTTATGCCATTTTTAGGTTTTGTAGGGACTCCTGATGACGTTTTGAGACATCTCCTACAACTACAGCACCAGAATTGTACTGCTGAAGCAAGTCCGTTTTTTGGCATTTTTACGACAGGGTCCCCCCTTACGACATTTTAGCAAAAAATGTTTTTCGTAAAAAATGCATTTTCTTACATTTTCTTACATTTACGGGTTTAGTCGGGACTCCTGATGACGTTTTGAGACATCTCCTACAACTACAGCACCAGAATTGTGCTGCTGAAGCAAGTCCGTTTTTTGGAATTTTTTTTTGTAAAAAAAAAGTTTTCCCAAAAAAAAGCATTTTATGCCATTTTTAGGTTTTGTAGGGACTCCTGATGACGTTTTGAGACATCTCCTACAACTACAGCACCAGAATTGTACTGCTGAAGCAAGTCGTTTTTTTGGCATTTTTACGACAGGGTCCCCCCTTACGACATTTTAGCAAAAAATGTTTTTCTTAAAAAATGCATTTTCTTACATTTTTTTACATTTACGGGTTTAGTCGGGACTCCTGATGACGTTTTGAGACATCTCCTACAACTACAGCACCAGAATTGTGCTGCTGAAGCAAGTCTGTTTTTTGAATTTTTTTTTGTAAAAAAAAAGTTTTCCCAAAAAAAGCATTTTATGCCATTTTTAGGTTTTGTAGGGACTCCTGATGACGTTTTGAGACATCTCCTACAACTACAGCACCAGAATTGTACTGCTGAAGCAAGTCGGTTTTTTGGCATTTTTACGACAGGGTCCCCCCTTACGACATTTTAGCAAAAAATGTTTTTCGTAAAAAATGCATTTTCTTACATTTACGGGTTTAGTCGGGACTCCTGATGACGTTTTGAGACATCTCCTACAACTACAGCACCAGAATTGTGCTGCTGAAGCAAGTCTGTTTTTTGAAATTTTTTTTGTAAAAAAAAAGTTTTCCCAAAAAAAGCATTTTATGCCATTTTTAGGTTTTGTAGGGACTCCTGATGACGTTTTGAGACATCTCCTACAACTACAGCACCAGAATTGTACTGCTGAAGCAAGTCGTTTTTTTGGCATTTTTACGACAGGGTCCCCCCTTACGACATTTTAGCAAAAAATGTTTTTCTTAAAAAATGCATTTTCTTACATTTTCTTACATTTACGGGTTTAGTCGGGACTCCTGATGACGTTTTGAGACATCTCCTACAACTACAGCACCAGAATTGTGCTGCTGAAGCAAGTCTGTTTTTTGAAAAAATTTTTATAAAAAAAAAGTTTTCCCAAAAAAAGCATTTTATGCCATTTTTAGGTTTTGTAGGGACTCCTGATGACGTTTTGAGACATCTCCTACAACTACAGCACCAGAATTGTACTGCTGAAGCAAGTCGGTTTTTTGGCATTTTTACGACAGGGTCCCCCCTTACGACATTTTAGCAAAAAATGTTTTTCGTAAAAAATGCATTTTCTTACATTTTCTTACTTTTACGGGTTTAGTCGGGACTCCTGATGACGTTTTGAGACATCTCCTACAACTACAGCACCAGAATTGTGCTGCTGAAGCAAATCTGTTTTTTGAATTTTTTTTTGTAAAAAAAAAGTTTTCCCAAAAAAAGCATTTTATGCCATTTTTAGGTTTTGTAGGGACTCCTGATGACGTTTTGAGACATCTCCTACAACTACAGCACCAGAATTGTACTGCTGAAGCAAGTCGGTTTTTTGGCATTTTTACGACAGGGTCCCCCCTTACGACATTTTAGCAAAAAATGTTTTTCTTAAAAAATGCATTTTCTTACATTTTCTTACATTTACGGGTTTAGTCGGGACTCCTGATGACGTTTTGAGACATCTCCTACAACTACAGCACCAGAATTGTGCTGCTGAAGCAAGTCTGTTTTTTGAATTTTTTTTTGTAAAAAAAAAGTTTTCCCAAAAAAAGCATTTTATGCCATTTTTAGGTTTTGTAGGGACTCCTGATGACGTTTTGAGACATCTCCTACAACTACAGCACCAGAATTGTACTGCTGAAGCAAGTCGGTTTTTTGGCATTTTTACGACAGGGTCCCCCCTTACGACATTTTAGCAAAAAATGTTTTTCTTAAAAAATGCATTTTCTTACATTTTCTTACATTTACGGGTTTAGTCGGGACTCCTGATGACGTTTTGAGACATCTCCTACAACTACAGCACCAGAATTGTGCTGCTGAAGCAAGTCTGTTTTTTGAAAAAAATTTTGTAAAAAAAAAGTTTTCCCAAAAATAGCATTTTATGCCATTTTTAGGTTTTGTAGGGACTCCTGATGACGTTTTGAGACATCTCCTACAACAGACCTGGGCATTGTGCGGCCCGCGGGCCGCATCCGGCCCTTTGTACGTCCCTGTCCGGCCCGCGTGAGGCCAATTATAAATTACAAAATAAATTTTAAAAAGCATCTATTTCGAGTGTGCAATACAACGGTGCTGCTTTTGTTTTGAAAAGCGTTATTTGTATTACTTCCGTGTGGACGTATGCTCGTGCGCGCAGCGGCAATCTCAAATTACAAAATAAATTTAAAAAAACATCTTTGTCGTGCGTGCAATACAACTGTGCTGCTTTTATTTTGAAAAGTGTTATTGTGCGTATGTCCTGTGAGGGAAGGCGCACAGCGACTAAAAAGAGAAAAGTTGATGACGAATGGCGTGTTTTCAACAAGACAAGTAAAGGTAAAGCTGTGTGCTTATTTGTGGTACACACGTTGCTGTGTTTAAAGAATATAGTGTAACCACCTGCTGAAGTAGATGTTGTCTTCTTGAGTTGCGTAAATGAGGAGTGAGGAGACGTGCGTGTGGAAGGAACGAGATATGTTGAGCTGTGTTAGTATAGCTTGCTCAATAAAAGTTTAAAAAGAGCGTCAGACTTGATGTGCACTTCTTCTGGACGCTACAATTGGTGGCAGAAGTACAACTTTGCGCATACTGCACTGTTTGTGTGCTACGTCATCGGGAGGTACGTGCCACGTGAGGAGCTCGCCGCAAAGAGAGAGAGAGAGAGAGAGAGAGAGAGAGAGAGAGAGAGTGCCACGCTGCTTGCCACGGGGGGAATTCCGCCCTCAATGAAGACTCCCAGGTTTGATGGCAAGGCGAACTGGGAGGCATTTCATCCCACTTCTGACATCAATTGTAGCGTCCAGAAGAAGTGCACACCAAGTCTGATGCACTTTTTAAACTTTTATTGAGCATGCTATACTAACACAGCTCAACTTATCTCGTTCTTTCCAAAAGGAAAACCAATCCTCACTCCTCATTTCCGCAACAGCAACGCTTCCTCCTTCTTCGCCAATCACCTTACAGGCGTGCTACGTTCACAATGTTTTCTTATCTGGTTAAATAAAGGTTTTACAACAAAGAGGATGCAGGATAAAGTGACAGAAATTGAAATTTTTGTATTGTAATATACATCAGGAAGTGTTGTGTAAGAAAGTGTTAAAAATAAAACCATCAAAAGCCATCTGCTTTTGTATAAAGATAAGTTAGGTTAAATGAAAATATTATTATTATTATTATCTATCTTACGGTATATCAAAAATAATTTGAGCAAAATTTAATTGAAATATTGTCAGTGTGGCCCCCCAGCAGTGCTCAGGTTGCTCATGCGGCCCCCGGTAAAAATTAATTGCCCACCCCTGTCCTACAACTACAGCACCAGAATTGTACTGCTGAAGCAAGTCGGTTTTTTGGCATTTTTACGACAGGGTCCCCCCCTTACGACATTTTAGCAAAAAATGTTTTTCGTAAAAAATGCATTTTCTTACATTTTCTTACTTTTACGGGTTTAGTCGGGACTCCTGATGACGTTTTGAGACATCTCCTACAACTACAGCACCAGAATTGTGCTGCTGAAGCAAGTCTGTTTTTTGAAAAAATTTTTATAAAAAAAAAGTTTTCCCAAAAAAAGCATTTTATGCCATTTTTAGGTTTTGTAGGGACTCCTGATGACGTTTTGAGACATCTCCTACAACTACAGCACCAGAATTGTACTGCTGAAGCAAGTCGGTTTTTTGGCATTTTTACGACAGGGTCCCCCCTTACGACATTTTAGCAAAAAATGTTTTTCGTAAAAAATGCATTTTCTTACATTTTCTTACTTTTACGGGTTTAGTCGGGACTCCTGATGACGTTTTGAGACATCTCCTACAACTACAGCACCAAAATTGTGCTGCTGAAGCAAATCTGTTTTTTGAATTTTTTTTTGTAAAAAAAAAGTTTTCCCAAAAAAAGCATTTTATGCCATTTTTAGGTTTTGTAGGGACTCCTGATGACGTTTTGAGACATCTCCTACAACTACAGCACCAGAATTGTACTGCTGAAGCAAGTCCGTTTTTTGGCATTTTTACGACAGGGTCCCCCCTTACGACATTTTAGCAAAAAATGTTTTTCTTAAAAAATGCATTTTCTTACATTTACGGGTTTAGTCGGGACTCCTGATGACGTTTTGAGACATCTCCTACAACTACAGCACCAGAATTGTACTGCTGAAGCAAGTCGGTTTTTTGGCATTTTTACGACAGGGTCCCCCCTTACGACATTTTAGCAAAAAATGTTTTTCTTAAAAAATGCATTTTCTTACATTTACGGGTTTAGTCGGGACTCCTGATGACGTTTTGAGACATCTCCTACAACTACAGCACCAGAATTGTGCTGCTGAAGCAAGTCAGTTTTTTGGAATTTTTACGACAGGGTCTCCCCTTACGACATTTTAGCAAAAAATGTTTTTCTTAAAAAATGCATTTTCTTACATTTTCTTACATTTACGGGTTTAGTCGGGACTCCTGATGACGTTTTGAGACATCTCCTACAACTACAGCACCAGAATTGTGCTGCTGAAGCAAGTCCGTTTTTTGGAATTTTTTTTTGTAAAAAAAAAGTTTTTCCAAAAAAAGCATTTTATGCCATTTTTAGGTTTTGTAGGGACTCCTGATGACGTTTTGAGACATCTCCTACAACTACAGCACCAGAATTGTACTGCTGAAGCAAGTCGGTTTTTTGGCATTTTTACGTCAGGGTCCCCCCTTACGACATTTTAGCAAAAAATGTTTTTCGTAAAAAATGCATTTTCTTACATTTTCTTACATTTTCTTACATTTACGGGTTTAGTCGGGACTCCTGATGACGTTTTGAGACATCTCCTACAACTACAGCACCAGAATTGTGCTGCTGAAGCAAGTCCGTTTTTTGGAATTTTTTTTTGTAAAAAAAAAGTTTTCCCAAAAAAAGCATTTTATGCCATTTTTAGGTTTTGTAGGGACTCCTGATGACGTTTTGAGACATCTCCTACAACTACAGCACCAGAATTGTACTGCTGAAGCAAGTCAGTTTTTTGGCATTTTTACGACAGGGTCCCCCCTTACGACATTTTAGCAAAAAATGTTTTTCTTAAAAAATGCATTTTCTTACATTTTCTTACATTTACGGGTTTAGTCGGGACTCCTGATGACGTTTTGAGACATCTCCTACAACTACAGCACCAGAATTGTGCTGCTGAAGCAAGTCTGTTTTTTGAAAAAATTTTTATAAAAAAAAGTTTTCCCAAAAAAAGCATTTTATGCCATTTTTAGGTTTTGTAGGGACTCCTGATGACGTTTTGAGACATCTCCTACAACTACAGCACCAGAATTGTACTGCTGAAGCAAGTCGGTTTTTTGGCATTTTTACGACAGGGTCCCCCCTTACGACATTTTAGCAAAAAATGTTTTTCGCAAAAAATGCATTTTCTTACATTTTCTTACTTTTACGGGTTTAGTCGGGACTCCCGATGACGTTTTGAGACATCTCCTACAACTACAGCACCAGAATTGTGCTGCTGAAGCAAGTCTGTTTTTTGAATTTTTTTTTGTAAAAAAAAAGTTTTCCCAAAAAAAGCATTTTATGCCATTTTTAGGTTTTGTAGGGACTCCTGATGACGTTTTAAGACATCTCCTACAACTACAGCACCAGAATTGTGCTGCTGAAGCAAGTCAGTTTTTTGGAATTTTTACGACAGGGTCCCCCCTTACGACATTTTAGCAAAAAATGTTTTTCTTAAAAAATGCATTTTCTTACATTTTCTTACATTTACGGGTTTAGTCGGGACTCCTGATGACGTTTTGAGACATCTCCTACAACTACAGCACCAGAATTGTGCTGCTGAAGCAAGTCCGTTTTTTGGAATTTTTTTTTGTAAAAAAAAAGTTTTCCCAAAAAAAGCATTTTATCCCATTTTTAGGTTTTGTAGGGACTCCTGATGACGTTTTGAGACATCTCCTACAACTACAGCACCAGAATTGTACTGCTGAAGCAAGTCGGTTTTTTGGCATTTTTACGTCAGGGTCCCCCCTTACGACATTTTAGCAAAAAATGTTTTTCGTAAAAAATGCATTTTCTTACATTTTCTTACATTTACGGGTTTAGTCGGGACTCCTGATGACGTTTTGAGACATCTCCTACAACTACAGCACCAGAATTGTGCTGCTGAAGCAAGTCCGTTTTTTGGAATTTTTTTTTGTAAAAAAAAAGTTTTCCCAAAAAAAGCATTTTATGCCATTTTTAGGTTTTGTAGGGACTCCTGATGACGTTTTGAGACATCTCCTACAACTACAGCACCAGAATTGTACTGCTGAAGCAAGTCGGTTTTTTGGCATTTTTACGACAGGGTCCCCCCTTACGACATTTTAGCAAAAAATGTTTTTCGTAAAAAATGCATTTTCTTACATTTACGGGTTTAGTCGGGACTCCTGATGACGTTTTGAGACATCTCCTACAACTACAGCACCAGAATTGTGCTGCTGAAGCAAGTCTGTTTTTTGAAATTTTTTTTGTAAAAAAAAAGTTTTCCCAAAAAAAGCATTTTATGCCATTTTTAGGTTTTGTAGGGACTCCTGATGACGTTTTGAGACATCTCCTACAACTACAGCACCAGAATTGTACTGCTGAAGCAAGTCGTTTTTTTGGCATTTTTACGACAGGGTCCCCCCTTACGACATTTTAGCAAAAAATGTTTTTCTTAAAAAATGCATTTTCTTACATTTTCTTACATTTACGGGTTTAGTCGGGACTCCTGATGACGTTTTGAGACATCTCCTACAACTACAGCACCAGAATTGTGCTGCTGAAGCAAGTCTGTTTTTTGAATTTTTTTTTGTAAAAAAAAAGTTTTCCCAAAAAAAGTTTTTTATGCCATTTTTAGGTTTTGTAGGGACTCCTGATGACGTTTTGAGACATCTCCTACAACTACAGCACCAGAATTGTACTGCTGAAGCAAGTCGGTTTTTTGGCATTTTTACGACAGGGTCCCCCCTTACGACATTTTAGCAAAAAATGTTTTTCATAAAAAATGCATTTTCTTACATTTTCTTACATTTACGGGTTTAGTCGGGACTCCTGATGACGTTTTGAGACATCTCCTACAACTACAGCACCAGAATGGTGCTGCTGAAGCAAGTCTGTTTTTTGAATTTTTTTTTGTAAAAAAAAAGTTTTCCCAAAAAAAGCATTTTATGCCATTTTTAGGTTTTGTAGGGACTCCTGATGACGTTTTGAGACATCTCCTACAACTACAGCACCAGAATTGTACTGCTGAAGCAAGTCGGTTTTTTGGCATTTTTACGACAGGGTCCCCCCTTACGACATTTTAGCAAAAAATGTTTTTCTTAAAAAATGCATTTTCTTACATTTTCTTACATTTACGGGTTTAGTCGGGACTCCTGATGACGTTTTGAGACATCTCCTACAACTACAGCACCAGAATTGTGCTGCTGAAGCAAGTCTGTTTTTTGAAAAAAATTTTTGTAAAAAAAAAGTTTTCCCAAAAATAGCATTTTATGCCATTTTTAGGTTTTGTAGGGACTCCTGATGACGTTTTGAGACATCTCCTACAACTACAGCACCAGAATTGTACTGCTGAAGCAAGTCGGTTTTTTGGCATTTTTACGACAGGGTCCCCCCCTTACGACATTTTAGCAAAAAATGTTTTTCGTAAAAAATGCATTTTCTTACATTTTCTTACTTTTACGGGTTTAGTCGGGACTCCTGATGACGTTTTGAGACATCTCCTACAACTACAGCACCAGAATTGTGCTGCTGAAGCAAGTCTGTTTTTTGAATTTTTTTTTGTAAAAAAAAAGTTTTCCCAAAAAAAGCATTTTATGCCATTTTTAGGTTTTGTAGGGACTCCTGATGACGTTTTAAGACATCTCCTACAACTACAGCACCAGAATTGTACTGCTGAAGCAAGTCGTTTTTTTGGCATTTTTACGACAGGGTCCCCTTACGACATTTTAGCAAAAAATGTTTTTCTTAAAAAATGCATTTTCTTACATTTTTTTTACATTTACGGGTTTAGTCGGGACTCCTGATGACGTTTTGAGACATCTCCTACAACTACAGCACCAGAATTGTGCTGCTGAAGCAAGTCTGTTTTTTGAATTTTTTTTTGTAAAAAAAAAGTTTTCCCAAAAAAAGCATTTTATGCCATTTTTAGGTTTTGTAGGGACTCCTGATGACGTTTTGAGACATCTCCTACAACTACAGCACCAGAATTGTACTGCTGAAGCAAGTCGGTTTTTTGGCATTTTTACGACAGGGTCCCCCCTTACGACATTTTAGCAAAAAATGTTTTTCGTAAAAAATGCATTTTCTTACATTTACGGGTTTAGTCGGGACTCCTGATGACGTTTTGAGACATCTCCTACAACTACAGCACCAGAATTGTGCTGCTGAAGCAAGTCTGTTTTTTGAAAATTTTTTTGTAAAAAAAAAGTTTTCCCAAAAAAAGCATTTTATGCCATTTTTAGGTTTTGTAGGGACTCCTGATGACGTTTTGAGACATCTCCTACAACTACAGCACCAGAATTGTACTGCTGAAGCAAGTCGTTTTTTTGGCATTTTTACGACAGGGTCCCCCCTTACGACATTTTAGCAAAAAATGTTTTTCTTAAAAAATGCATTTTCTTACATTTTCTTACATTTACGGGTTTAGTCGGGACTCCTGATGACGTTTTGAGACATCTCCTACAACTACAGCACCAGAATTGTGCTGCTGAAGCAAGTCTGTTTTTTGAAAAATTTTTTATAAAAAAAAAGTTTTCCCAAAAAAAGCATTTTATGCCATTTTTAGGTTTTGTAGGGACTCCTGATGACGTTTTGAGACATCTCCTACAACTACAGCACCAGAATTGTACTGCTGAAGCAAGTCGGTTTTTTGGCATTTTTACGACAGGGTCCCCCCTTACGACATTTTAGCAAAAAATGTTTTTCGTAAAAAATGCATTTTCTTACATTTTCTTACTTTTACGGGTTTAGTCGGGACTCCTGATGACGTTTTGAGACATCTCCTACAACTACAGCACCAGAATTGTGCTGCTGAAGCAAATCTGTTTTTTGAATTTTTTTTTGTAAAAAAAAAGTTTTCCCAAAAAAAGCATTTTATGCCATTTTTAGGTTTTGTAGGGACTCCTGATGACGTTTTGAGACATCTCCTACAACTACAGCACCAGAATTGTACTGCTGAAGCAAGTCCGTTTTTTTGGCATTTTTACGACAGGGTCCCCCCTTACGACATTTTAGCAAAAAATGTTTTTCTTAAAAAATGCATTTTCTTACATTTTCTTACATTTACGGGTTTAGTCGGGACTCCTGATGACGTTTTGAGACATCTCCTACAACTACAGCACCAGAATTGTGCTGCTGAAGCAAGTCTGTTTTTTGAATTTTTTTTTGTAAAAAAAAAGTTTTCCCAAAAAAAGTTTTTTATGCCATTTTTAGGTTTTGTAGGGACTCCTGATGACGTTTTGAGACATCTCCTACAACTACAGCACCAGAATTGTACTGCTGAAGCAAGTCGGTTTTTTGGCATTTTTACGACAGGGTCCCCCCTTACGACATTTTAGCAAAAAATGTTTTTCATAAAAAATGCATTTTCTTACATTTTCTTACATTTTCTTACATTTACGGGTTTAGTCGGGACTCCTGATGACGTTTTGAGACATCTCCTACAACTACAGCACCAGAATGGTGCTGCTGAAGCAAGTCTGTTTTTTGAATTTTTTTTTGTAAAAAAAAAGTTTTCCCAAAAAAAGCATTTTATGCCATTTTTAGGTTTTGTAGGGACTCCTGATGACGTTTTGAGACATCTCCTACAACTACAGCACCAGAATTGTACTGCTGAAGCAAGTCGGTTTTTTGGCATTTTTACGACAGGGTCCCCCCTTACGACATTTTAGCAAAAAATGTTTTTCTTAAAAAATGCATTTTCTTACATTTTCTTACATTTACGGGTTTAGTCGGGACTCCTGATGACGTTTTGAGACATCTCCTACAACTACAGCACCAGAATTGTGCTGCTGAAGCAAGTCTGTTTTTTGAAAAAAATTTTGTAAAAAAAAAGTTTTCCCAAAAATAGCATTTTATGCCATTTTTAGGTTTTGTAGGGACTCCTGATGACGTTTTGAGACATCTCCTACAACTACAGCACCAGAATTGTACTGCTGAAGCAAGTCGGTTTTTTGGCATTTTTACGACAGGGTCCCCCCCTTACGACATTTTAGCAAAAAATGTTTTTCGTAAAAAATGCATTTTCTTACATTTTCTTACTTTTACGGGTTTAGTCGGGACTCCTGATGACGTTTTGAGACATCTCCTACAACTACAGCACCAGAATTGTGCTGCTGAAGCAAGTCTGTTTTTTGAATTTTTTTTTGTAAAAAAAAAGTTTTCCCAAAAAAAGCATTTTATGCCATTTTTAGGTTTTGTAGGGACTCCTGATGACGTTTTAAGACATCTCCTACAACTACAGCACCAGAATTGTGCTGCTGAAGCAAATCTGTTTTTTGAATTTTTTTTTGTAAAAAAAAAGTTTTCCCAAAAAAAAGCATTTTATGCCATTTTTAGGTTTTGTAGGGACTCCTGATGACGTTTTGAGACATCTCCTACAACTACAGCACCAGAATTGTACTGCTGAAGCAAGTCCGTTTTTTGGCATTTTTACGACAGGGTCCCCCCTTACGACATTTTAGCAAAAAATGTTTTTCTTAAAAAATGCATTTTCTTACATTTTCTTACATTTACGGGTTTAGTCGGGACTCCTGATGACGTTTTGAGACATCTCCTACAACTACAGCACCAGAATTGTACTGCTGAAGCAAGTCGGTTTTTTGGCATTTTTACGACAGGGTCCCCCCTTACGACATTTTAGCAAAAAATGTTTTTCTTAAAAAATGCATTTTCTTACATTTTCTTACATTTACGGGTTTAGTCGGGACTCCTGATGACGTTTTGAGACATCTCCTACAACTACAGCACCAGAATTGTGCTGCTGAAGCAAGTCTGTTTTTTGAAAAAAATTTTGTAAAAAAAAAGTTTTCCCAAAAATAGCATTTTATGCCATTTTTAGGTTTTGTAGGGACTCCTGATGACGTTTTGAGACATCTCCTACAACTACAGCACCAGAATTGTACTGCTGAAGCAAGTCGGTTTTTTGGCATTTTTACGACAGGGTCCCCCCCTTACGACATTTTAGCAAAAAATGTTTTTCGTAAAAAATGCATTTTCTTACATTTTCTTACTTTTACGGGTTTAGTCGGGACTCCTGATGACGTTTTGAGACATCTCCTACAACTACAGCACCAGAATTGTGCTGCTGAAGCAAGTCTGTTTTTTGAATTTTTTTTTGTAAAAAAAAAGTTTTCCCAAAAAAAGCATTTTATGCCATTTTTAGGTTTTGTAGGGACTCCTGATGACGTTTTAAGACATCTCCTACAACTACAGCACCAGAATTGTACTGCTGAAGCAAGTCGTTTTTTTGGCATTTTTACGACAGGGTCCCCTTACGACATTTTAGCAAAAAATGTTTTTCTTAAAAAATGCATTTTCTTACATTTTTTTACATTTACGGGTTTAGTCGGGACTCCTGATGACGTTTTGAGACATCTCCTACAACTACAGCACCAGAATTGTGCTGCTGAAGCAAGTCTGTTTTTTGAATTTTTTTTTGTAAAAAAAAAGTTTTCCCAAAAAAAGCATTTTATGCCATTTTTAGGTTTTGTAGGGACTCCTGATGACGTTTTGAGACATCTCCTACAACTACAGCACCAGAATTGTACTGCTGAAGCAAGTCGGTTTTTTGGCATTTTTACGACAGGGTCCCCCCTTACGACATTTTAGCAAAAAATGTTTTTCGTAAAAAATGCATTTTCTTACATTTACGGGTTTAGTCGGGACTCCTGATGACGTTTTGAGACATCTCCTACAACTACAGCACCAGAATTGTGCTGCTGAAGCAAGTCTGTTTTTTGAAAAATTTTTTGTAAAAAAAAAGTTTTCCCAAAAAAAGCATTTTATGCCATTTTTAGGTTTTGTAGGGACTCCTGATGACGTTTTGAGACATCTCCTACAACTACAGCACCAGAATTGTACTGCTGAAGCAAGTCGTTTTTTTGGCATTTTTACGACAGGGTCCCCCCTTACGACATTTTAGCAAAAAATGTTTTTCTTAAAAAATGCATTTTCTTACATTTTCTTACATTTACGGGTTTAGTCGGGACTCCTGATGACGTTTTGAGACATCTCCTACAACTACAGCACCAGAATTGTGCTGCTGAAGCAAGTCTGTTTTTTGAAAAATTTTTTATAAAAAAAAAGTTTTCCCAAAAAAAGCATTTTATGCCATTTTTAGGTTTTGTAGGGACTCCTGATGACGTTTTGAGACATCTCCTACAACTACAGCACCAGAATTGTACTGCTGAAGCAAGTCGGTTTTTTGGCATTTTTACGACAGGGTCCCCCCTTACGACATTTTAGCAAAAAATGTTTTTCGTAAAAAATGCATTTTCTTACATTTTCTTACTTTTACGGGTTTAGTCGGGACTCCTGATGACGTTTTGAGACATCTCCTACAACTACAGCACCAGAATTGTGCTGCTGAAGCAAATCTGTTTTTTGAATTTTTTTTTGTAAAAAAAAAGTTTTCCCAAAAAAAGCATTTTATGCCATTTTTAGGTTTTGTAGGGACTCCTGATGACGTTTTGAGACATCTCCTACAACTACAGCACCAGAATTGTACTGCTGAAGCAAGTCCGTTTTTTGGCATTTTTACGACAGGGTCCCCCCTTACGACATTTTAGCAAAAAATGTTTTTCTTAAAAAATGCATTTTCTTACATTTTCTTACATTTACGGGTTTAGTCGGGACTCCTGATGACGTTTTGAGACATCTCCTACAACTACAGCACCAGAATTGTGCTGCTGAAGCAAGTCTGTTTTTTGAATTTTTTTTTGTAAAAAAAAAGTTTTCCCAAAAAAAGTTTTTTATGCCATTTTTAGGTTTTGTAGGGACTCCTGATGACGTTTTGAGACATCTCCTACAACTACAGCACCAGAATTGTACTGCTGAAGCAAGTCGGTTTTTTGGCATTTTTACGACAGGGTCCCCCCTTACGACATTTTAGCAAAAAATGTTTTTCATAAAAAATGCATTTTCTTACATTTTCTTACATTTTCTTACATTTACGGGTTTAGTCGGGACTCCTGATGACGTTTTGAGACATCTCCTACAACTACAGCACCAGAATGGTGCTGCTGAAGCAAGTCTGTTTTTTGAATTTTTTTTTGTAAAAAAAAAGTTTTCCCAAAAAAAGCATTTTATGCCATTTTTAGGTTTTGTAGGGACTCCTGATGACGTTTTGAGACATCTCCTACAACTACAGCACCAGAATTGTACTGCTGAAGCAAGTCGGTTTTTTTGGCATTTTTACGACAGGGTCCCCCCTTACGACATTTTAGCAAAAAATGTTTTTCTTAAAAAATGCATTTTCTTACATTTTCTTACATTTACGGGTTTAGTCGGGACTCCTGATGACGTTTTGAGACATCTCCTACAACTACAGCACCAGAATTGTGCTGCTGAAGCAAGTCTGTTTTTTGAAAAAAATTTTGTAAAAAAAAAGTTTTCCCAAAAATAGCATTTTATGCCATTTTTAGGTTTTGTAGGGACTCCTGATGACGTTTTGAGACATCTCCTACAACTACAGCACCAGAATTGTACTGCTGAAGCAAGTCGGTTTTTTTGGCATTTTTACGACAGGGTCCCCCCCTTACGACATTTTAGCAAAAAATGTTTTTCGTAAAAAATGCATTTTCTTACATTTTCTTACTTTTACGGGTTTAGTCGGGACTCCTGATGACGTTTTGAGACATCTCCTACAACTACAGCACCAGAATTGTGCTGCTGAAGCAAGTCTGTTTTTTGAATTTTTTTTTGTAAAAAAAAAGTTTTCCCAAAAAAAGCATTTTATGCCATTTTTAGGTTTTGTAGGGACTCCTGATGACGTTTTAAGACATCTCCTACAACTACAGCACCAGAATTGTGCTGCTGAAGCAAATCTGTTTTTTGAATTTTTTTTTGTAAAAAAAAAGTTTTCCCAAAAAAAGCATTTTATGCCATTTTTAGGTTTTGTAGGGACTCCTGATGACGTTTTGAGACATCTCCTACAACTACAGCACCAGAATTGTACTGCTGAAGCAAGTCCGTTTTTTGGCATTTTTACGACAGGGTCCCCCCTTACGACATTTTAGCAAAAAATGTTTTTCTTAAAAAATGCATTTTCTTACATTTTCTTACATTTACGGGTTTAGTCGGGACTCCTGATGACGTTTTGAGACATCTCCTACAACTACAGCACCAGAATTGTGCTGCTGAAGCAAGTCTGTTTTTTGAATTTTTTTTTGTAAAAAAAAAGTTTTCCCAAAAAAAGTTTTTTATGCCATTTTTAGGTTTTGTAGGGACTCCTGATGACGTTTTGAGACATCTCCTACAACTACAGCACCAGAATTGTACTGCTGAAGCAAGTCGGTTTTTTGGCATTTTTACGACAGGGTCCCCCCTTACGACATTTTAGCAAAAAATGTTTTTCATAAAAAATGCATTTTCTTACATTTTCTTACATTTTCTTACATTTACGGGTTTAGTCGGGACTCCTGATGACGTTTTGAGACATCTCCTACAACTACAGCACCAGAATGGTGCTGCTGAAGCAAGTCTGTTTTTTGAATTTTTTTTTGTAAAAAAAAAGTTTTCCCAAAAAAAGCATTTTATGCCATTTTTAGGTTTTGTAGGGACTCCTGATGACGTTTTGAGACATCTCCTACAACTACAGCACCAGAATTGTACTGCTGAAGCAAGTCGGTTTTTTGGCATTTTTACGACAGGGTCCCCCCTTACGACATTTTAGCAAAAAATGTTTTTCTTAAAAAATGCATTTTCTTACATTTTCTTACATTTACGGGTTTAGTCGGGACTCCTGATGACGTTTTGAGACATCTCCTACAACTACAGCACCAGAATTGTGCTGCTGAAGCAAGTCTGTTTTTTGAAAAAAATTTTGTAAAAAAAAAGTTTTCCCAAAAATAGCATTTTATGCCATTTTTAGGTTTTGTAGGGACTCCTGATGACGTTTTGAGACATCTCCTACAACTACAGCACCAGAATTGTACTGCTGAAGCAAGTCGGTTTTTTGGCATTTTTACGACAGGGTCCCCCCCTTACGACATTTTAGCAAAAAATGTTTTTCGTAAAAAATGCATTTTCTTACATTTTCTTACTTTTACGGGTTTAGTCGGGACTCCTGATGACGTTTTGAGACATCTCCTACAACTACAGCACCAGAATTGTGCTGCTGAAGCAAGTCTGTTTTTTGAATTTTTTTTTGTAAAAAAAAAGTTTTCCCAAAAAAAGCATTTTATGCCATTTTTAGGTTTTGTAGGGACTCCTGATGACGTTTTAAGACATCTCCTACAACTACAGCACCAGAATTGTGCTGCTGAAGCAAGTCAGTTTTTTGGAATTTTTACGACAGGGTCCCCCCCTTACGACATTTTAGCAAAAAATGTTTTCCGTAAAAAATGCATTTTCTTACATTTTCTTACATTTACGGGTTTAGTCGGGACTCCTGATGACGTTTTGAGACATCTCCTACAACTACAGCACCAGAATGGTGCTGCTGAAGCAAGTCTGTTTTTTGAATTTTTTTTTGTAAAAAAAAAGTTTTCCCAAAAAAAGCATTTTATGCCATTTTTAGGTTTTGTAGGGACTCCTGATGACGTTTTGAGACATCTCCTACAACTACAGCACCAGAATTGTACTGCTGAAGCAAGTCGGTTTTTTGGCATTTTTACGACAGGGTCCCCCCCTTACGACATTTTAGCAAAAAATGTTTTTCTTAAAAAATGCATTTTCTTACATTTTCTTACATTTTCTTACATTTACGGGTTTAGTCGGGACTCCTGATGACGTTTTGAGACATCTCCTACAACTACAGCACCAGAATGGTGCTGCTGAAGCAAGTCTGTTTTTTGAATTTTTTTTTGTAAAAAAAAAGTTTTCCCAAAAAAAGCATTTTATGCCATTTTTAGGTTTTGTAGGGACTCCTGATGACGTTTTGAGACATCTCCTACAACTACAGCACCAGAATTGTACTGCTGAAGCAAGTCGGTTTTTTGGCATTTTTACGACAGGGTCCCCCCTTACGACATTTTAGCAAAAAATGTTTTTCTTAAAAAATGCATTTTCTTACATTTTCTTACATTTACGGGTTTAGTCGGGACTCCTGATGACGTTTTGAGACATCTCCTACAACTACAGCACCAGAATTGTGCTGCTGAAGCAAGTCTGTTTTTTGAAAAAATTTTTATTAAAAAAAAGTTTTCCCAAAAAAAGCATTTTATGCCATTTTTAGGTTTTGTAGGGACTCCTGATGACGTTTTGAGACATCTCCTACAACTACAGCACCAGAATTGTACTGCTGAAGCAAGTCGGTTTTTTGGCATTTTTACGACAGGGTCCCCCCTTACGACATTTTAGCAAAAAATGTTTTTCTTAAAAAATGCATTTTCTTACATTTTCTTACATTTACGGGTTTAGTCGGGACTCCTGATGACGTTTTGAGACATCTCCTACAACTACAGCACCAGAATTGTGCTGCTGAAGCAAGTCTGTTTTTTGAAAAAAATTTTGTAAAAAAAAAGTTTTCCCAAAAATAGCATTTTATGCCATTTTTAGGTTTTGTAGGGACTCCTGATGACGTTTTGAGACATCTCCTACAACTACAGCACCAGAATTGTACTGCTGAAGCAAGTCGGTTTTTTGGCATTTTTACGACAGGGTCCCCCCCTTACGACATTTTAGCAAAAAATGTTTTTCGTAAAAAATGCATTTTCTTACATTTTCTTACTTTTACGGGTTTAGTCGGGACTCCTGATGACGTTTTGAGACATCTCCTACAACTACAGCACCAGAATTGTGCTGCTGAAGCAAGTCTGTTTTTTGAATTTTTTTTTGTAAAAAAAAAGTTTTCCCAAAAAAAGCATTTTATGCCATTTTTAGGTTTTGTAGGGACTCCTGATGACGTTTTAAGACATCTCCTACAACTACAGCACCAGAATTGTGCTGCTGAAGCAAGTCAGTTTTTTGGAATTTTTACGACAGGGTCCCCCCCTTACGACATTTTAGCAAAAAATGTTTTCCGTAAAAAATGCATTTTCTTACATTTTCTTACATTTACGGGTTTAGTCGGGACTCCTGATGACGTTTTGAGACATCTCCTACAACTACAGCACCAGAATGGTGCTGCTGAAGCAAGTCTGTTTTTTGAATTTTTTTTTGTAAAAAAAAAGTTTTCCCAAAAAAAGCATTTTATGCCATTTTTAGGTTTTGTAGGGACTCCTGATGACGTTTTGAGACATCTCCTACAACTACAGCACCAGAATTGTACTGCTGAAGCAAGTCGGTTTTTTGGCATTTTTACGACAGGGTCCCCCCCTTACGACATTTTAGCAAAAAATGTTTTTCTTAAAAAATGCATTTTCTTACATTTTCTTACATTTACGGGTTTAGTCGGGACTCCTGATGACGTTTTGAGACATCTCCTACAACTACAGCACCAGAATTGTGCTGCTGAAGCAAGTCTGTTTTTTGAAAAAAATTTTATTAAAAAAAAGTTTTCCCAAAAAAAGCATTTTATGCCATTTTTAGGTTTTGTAGGGACTCCTGATGACGTTTTGAGACATCTCCTACAACTACAGCACCAGAATTGTACTGCTGAAGCAAGTCCGTTTTTTGGCATTTTTACGACAGGGTCCCCCCTTACGACATTTTAGCAAAAAATGTTTTTCTTAAAAAATGCATTTTCTTACATTTTCTTACATTTACGGGTTTAGTCGGGACTCCTGATGACGTTTTGAGACATCTCCTACAACTACAGCACCAGAATTGTGCTGCTGAAGCAAGTCTGTTTTTTGAATTTTTTTTTGTAAAAAAAAAGTTTTCCCAAAAAAAGTTTTTTATGCCATTTTTAGGTTTTGTAGGGACTCCTGATGACGTTTTGAGACATCTCCTACAACTACAGCACCAGAATTGTACTGCTGAAGCAAGTCCGTTTTTTGGCATTTTTACGACAGGGTCCCCCCTTACGACATTTTAGCAAAAAATGTTTTTCTTAAAAAATGCATTTTCTTACATTTACGGGTTTAGTCGGGACTCCTGATGACGTTTTGAGACATCTCCTACAACTACAGCACCAGAATTGTGCTGCTGAAGCAAGTCTGTTTTTTGAATTTTTTTTTGTAAAAAAAAAGTTTTCCCAAAAAAAGCATTTTATGCCATTTTTAGGTTTTGTAGGGACTCCTGATGACGTTTTGAGACATCTCCTACAACTACAGCACCAGAATTGTACTGCTGAAGCAAGTCCGTTTTTTGGCATTTTTACGACAGGGTCCCCCCTTACGACATTTTAGCAAAAAATGTTTTTCTTAAAAAATGCATTTTCTTACATTTTCTTACATTTACGGGTTTAGTCGGGACTCCTGATGACGTTTTGAGACATCTCCTACAACTACAGCACCAGAATTGTGCTGCTGAAGCAAGTCTGTTTTTTGAATTTTTTTTTGTAAAAAAAAAGTTTTCCCAAAAAAAGTTTTTTATGCCATTTTTAGGTTTTGTAGGGACTCCTGATGACGTTTTGAGACATCTCCTACAACTACAGCACCAGAATTGTACTGCTGAAGCAAGTCGGTTTTTTGGCATTTTTACGACAGGGTCCCCCCTTACGACATTTTAGCAAAAAATGTTTTTCATAAAAAATGCATTTTCTTACATTTTCTTACATTTACGGGTTTAGTCGGGACTCCTGATGACGTTTTGAGACATCTCCTACAACTACAGCACCAGAATGGTGCTGCTGAAGCAAGTCTGTTTTTTGAATTTTTTTTTGTAAAAAAAAAGTTTTCCCAAAAAAAGCATTTTATGCCATTTTTAGGTTTTGTAGGGACTCCTGATGACGTTTTGAGACATCTCCTACAACTACAGCACCAGAATTGTACTGCTGAAGCAAGTCGGTTTTTTGGCATTTTTACGACAGGGTCCCCCCTTACGACATTTTAGCAAAAAATGTTTTTCTTAAAAAATGCATTTTCTTACATTTTCTTACATTTACGGGTTTAGTCGGGACTCCTGATGACGTTTTGAGACATCTCCTACAACTACAGCACCAGAATTGTGCTGCTGAAGCAAGTCTGTTTTTTGAAAAAATTTTTGTAAAAAAAAAGTTTTCCCAAAAATAGCATTTTATGCCATTTTTAGGTTTTGTAGGGACTCCTGATGACGTTTTGAGACATCTCCTACAACTACAGCACCAGAATTGTACTGCTGAAGCAAGTCGGTTTTTTGGCATTTTTACGACAGGGTCCCCCCCTTACGACATTTTAGCAAAAAATGTTTTTCGTAAAAAATGCATTTTCTTACATTTTCTTACTTTTACGGGTTTAGTCGGGACTCCTGATGACGTTTTGAGACATCTCCTACAACTACAGCACCAGAATTGTGCTGCTGAAGCAAGTCTGTTTTTTGAATTTTTTTTTGTAAAAAAAAAGTTTTCCCAAAAAAAGCATTTTATGCCATTTTTAGGTTTTGTAGGGACTCCTGATGACGTTTTAAGACATCTCCTACAACTACAGCACCAGAATTGTGCTGCTGAAGCAAGTCAGTTTTTTGGAATTTTTTCGACAGGGTCCCCCCTTACGACATTTTAGCAAAAAATGTTTTTCGTAAAAAATGCATTTTCTTACATTTTCTTACATTTACGGGTTTAGTCGGGACTCCTGATGACGTTTTGAGACATCTCCTACAACTACAGCACCAGAATGGTGCTGCTGAAGCAAGTCTGTTTTTTGAATTTTTTTTTGTAAAAAAAAAGTTTTCCCAAAAAAAGCATTTTATGCCATTTTTAGGTTTTGTAGGGACTCCTGATGACGTTTTGAGACATCTCCTACAACTACAGCACCAGAATTGTACTGCTGAAGCAAGTCGGTTTTTTGGCATTTTTACGACAGGGTCCCCCCCTTACGACATTTTAGCAAAAAATGTTTTTCTTAAAAAATGCATTTTCTTACATTTTCTTACATTTTCTTACATTTACGGGTTTAGTCGGGACTCCTGATGACGTTTTGAGACATCTCCTCCAACTACAGCACCAGAATTGTACTGCTGAAGCAAGTCGGTTTTTTGGCATTTTTACGACAGGGTCCCCCCTTACGACATTTTAGCAAAAAATGTTTTTCTTAAAAAATGCATTTTCTTCCATTTTCTTACATTTACGGGTTTAGTCGGGACTCCTGATGACGTTTTGAGACATCTCCTACAACTACAGCACCAGAATTGTGCTGCTGAAGCAAGTCTGTTTTTTGAATTTTTTTTTGTAAAAAAAAAAGTTTTCCCAAAAAAAGCATTTTATGCCATTTTTAGGTTTTGTAGGGACTCCTGATGACGTTTTGAGACATCTCCTACAACTACAGCACCAGAATTGTACTGCTGAAGCAAGTTGTTTTTTTGGCATTTTTACGACAGGGTCCCCCCTTACGACATTTTAGCAAAAAATGTTTTTCGTAAAAAATGCATTTTCTTACATTTACGGGTTTAGTCGGGACTCCTGATGACGTTTTGAGACATCTCCTACAACTACAGCACCAGAATTGTGCTGCTGAAGCAAGTCTGTTTTTTGAATTTTTTTTTGTAAAAAAAAAGTTTTCCCAAAAAAAGCATTTTATGCCATTTTTAGGTTTTGTAGGGACTCCTGATGACGTTTTGAGACATCTCCTACAACTACAGCACCAGAATTGTACTGCTGAAGCAAGTCGGTTTTTTGGCATTTTTACGACAGGGTCCCCCCTTACGACATTTTAGCAAAAAATGTTTTTCGTAAAAAATGCATTTTCTTACATTTTCTTACATTTACGGGTTTAGTCGGGACTCCTGATGACGTTTTGAGACATCTCCTACAACTACAGCACCAGAATTGTGCTGCTGAAGCAAGTCCGTTTTTTGGAAAAAATTTTTGTAAAAAAAAAGTTTTCCCAAAAAAAGCATTTTATGCCATTTTTAGGTTTTGTAGGGACTCCTGATGACGTTTTGAGACATCTCCTACAACTACAGCACCAGAATTGTGCTGCTGAAGCAAGTCTGTTTTTTGAATTTTTTTTTGTAAAAAAAAAGTTTTCCCAAAAAAAGCATTTTATGCCATTTTTAGGTTTTGTAGGGACTCCTGATGACGTTTTAAGACATCTCCTACAACTACAGCACCAGAATTGTGCTGCTGAAGCAAGTCAGTTTTTTGGAATTTTTACGACAGGGTCCCCCTTACGACATTTTAGCAAAAAATGTTTTTCGTAAAAAATGCATTTTCTTACATTTTCTTACATTTACGGGTTTAGTCGGGACTCCTGATGACGTTTTGAGACATCTCCTACAACTACAGCACCAGAATTGTGCTGCTGAAGCAAGTCTGTTTTTTGAATTTTTTTTTGTAAAAAAAAAGTTTTCCCAAAAAAAGCATTTTATGCCATTTTTAGGTTTTGTAGGGACTCCTGATGACGTTTTGAGACATCTCCTACAACTACAGCACCAGAATTGTACTGCTGAAGCAAGTCGGTTTTTTGGCATTTTTACGACAGGGTCCCCCCTTACGACATTTTAGCAAAAAATGTTTTTCTTAAAAAATGCATTTTCTTACATTTTCTTACATTTACGGGTTTACTCGGGACTCCTGATGACGTTTTGAGACATCTCCTACAACTACAGCACCAGAATTGTGCTGCTGAAGCAAGTCTGTTTTTTGAATTTTTTTTTGTAAAAAAAAAGTTTTCCCAAAAAAAGCATTTTACACCATTTTTAGGTTTTGTAGGGTCTCCTGATGACGTTTTAAGACATCTCCTACAACTACAGCACCAGAATTGTGCTGCTGAAGCAAGTCCGTTTTTTGGAAAAAAAATTTGTAAAAAAAAAGTTTTCCCAAAAAAAGCATTTTATGCCATTTTTAGGTTTTGTAGGGACTCCTGATGATGGTTTGAGACATCTCCTACAACTACAGCACCAGAATTGTACTGCTGAAGCAAGTCGGTTTTTTGGCATTTTTACGACAGGGTCCCCCCTTACGACATTTTAGCAAAAAATGTTTTTCTTAAAAAATGCATTTTCTTACATTTTCTTACATTTACGGGTTTAGTCGGGACTCCTGATGACGTTTTGAGACATCTCCTACAACTACAGCACCAGAATTGTGCTGCTGAAGCAAGTCCGTTTTTTGGAATTTTTTTTTGTAAAAAAAAAGTTTTCCCAAAAAAAGCATTTTATGCCATTTTTAGGTTTTGTAGCGACTCCTGATGACGTTTTAAGACATCTCCTACAACTACAGCATCAGAATTGTGCTGCTGAAGCAAGTCAGTTTTTTGGCATTTTTACGACAGGGTCCCCCCTTACGACATTTTAGCAAAAAATGTTTTTCGTAAAAAATGCATTTTCTTACATTTACGGGTTTAGTCGGGACTCCTGATGACGTTTTGAGACATCTCCTACAACTACAGCACCAGAATTGTACTGCTGAAGCAAGTCCGTTTTTTGGCATTTTTACGACAGGGTCCCCCCTTACGACATTTTAGCAAAAAATGTTTTTCGTAAAAAATGCATTTTCTTACATTTTCTTACATTTACGGGTTTAGTCGGGACTCCTGATGACGTTTTGAGACATCTCCTACAACTACAGCACCAGAATTGTACTGCTGAAGCAAGTCCGTTTTTTGGCATTTTTACGACAGGGTCCCCCCTTACGACATTTTAGCAAAAAATGTTTTTCGTAAAAAATGCATTTTCTTACATTTTCTTACATTTACGGGTTTAGTCGGGACTCCTGATGACGTTTTGAGACATCTCCTACAACTACAGCACCAGAATTGTGCTGCTGAAGCAAGTCTGTTTTTTGAATTTTTTTTTGTAAAAAAAAGTTTTCCCAAAAAAAGCATTTTATGCCATTTTTAGGTTTTGTAGGGACTCCTGATGACGTTTTGAGACATCTCCTACAACTACAGCACCAGAATTGTACTGCTGAAGCAAGTCGGTTTTTTGGCATTTTTACGTCAGGGTCCCCCCTTACGACATTTTAGCAAAAAATGTTTTTCGTAAAAAATGCATTTTCTTACATTTTCTTACATTTACGGGTTTAGTCAGGACTCCTGATGACGTTTTGAGACATCTCCTACAACTACAGCACCAGAATTGTGCTGCTGAAGCAAGTCTGTTTTTTGAATTTTTTTTTGTAAAAAAAAAGTTTTCCCAAAAAAAGCATTTTATGCCATTTTTAGGTTTTGTAGGGACTCCTGATGACGTTTTGAGACATCTCCTGCAACTACAGCACCAGAATTGTACTGCTGAAGCAAGTCGGTTTTTTGGCATTTTTACGACAGGGTCCCCCCTTACGACATTTTAGCAAAAAATGTTTTTCGTAAAAAATGCATTTTCTTACATTTTCTTACATTTACGGGTTTAGTCGGGACTCCTGATGACGTTTTGAGACATCTCCTACAACTACAGCACCAGAATTGTGCTGCTGAAGCAAGTCCGTTTTTTGGAAAAAATTTTTGTAAAAAAAAAGTTTTCCCAAAAAAAGCATTTTATGCCATTTTTAGGTTTTGTAGGGACTCCTGATGACGTTTTGAGACATCTCCTACAACTACAGCACCAGAATTGTGCTGCTGAAGCAAGTCTGTTTTTTGAATTTTTTTTTGTAAAAAAAAAGTTTTCCCAAAAAAAGCATTTTATGCCATTTTTAGGTTTTGTAGGGACTCCTGATGACGTTTTAAGACATCTCCTACAACTACAGCACCAGAATTGTGCTGCTGAAGCAAGTCAGTTTTTTGGAATTTTTACGACAGGGTCCCCCTTACGACATTTTAGCAAAAAATGTTTTTCGTAAAAAATGCATTTTCTTACATTTTCTTACATTTACGGGTTTAGTCGGGACTCCTGATGACGTTTTGAGACATCTCCTACAACTACAGCACCAGAATTGTGCTGCTGAAGCAAGTCTGTTTTTTGAATTTTTTTTTGTAAAAAAAAAGTTTTCCCAAAAAAAGCATTTTATGCCATTTTTAGGTTTTGTAGGGACTCCTGATGACGTTTTGAGACATCTCCTACAACTACAGCACCAGAATTGTACTGCTGAAGCAAGTCGGTTTTTTGGCATTTTTACGACAGGGTCCCCCCTTACGACATTTTAGCAAAAAATGTTTTTCTTAAAAAATGCATTTTCTTACATTTTCTTACATTTACGGGTTTACTCGGGACTCCTGATGACGTTTTGAGACATCTCCTACAACTACAGCACCAGAATTGTGCTGCTGAAGCAAGTCTGTTTTTTGAATTTTTTTTTGTAAAAAAAAAGTTTTCCCAAAAAAAGCATTTTACACCATTTTTAGGTTTTGTAGGGTCTCCTGATGACGTTTTAAGACATCTCCTACAACTACAGCACCAGAATTGTGCTGCTGAAGCAAGTCCGTTTTTTGGAAAAAAAATTTGTAAAAAAAAAGTTTTCCCAAAAAAAGCATTTTATGCCATTTTTAGGTTTTGTAGGGACTCCTGATGATGGTTTGAGACATCTCCTACAACTACAGCACCAGAATTGTACTGCTGAAGCAAGTCGGTTTTTTGGCATTTTTACGACAGGGTCCCCCCTTACGACATTTTAGCAAAAAATGTTTTTCTTAAAAAATGCATTTTCTTACATTTTCTTACATTTACGGGTTTAGTCGGGACTCCTGATGACGTTTTGAGACATCTCCTACAACTACAGCACCAGAATTGTGCTGCTGAAGCAAGTCCGTTTTTTGGAATTTTTTTTTGTAAAAAAAAAGTTTTCCCAAAAAAAGCATTTTATGCCATTTTTAGGTTTTGTAGCGACTCCTGATGACGTTTTAAGACATCTCCTACAACTACAGCATCAGAATTGTGCTGCTGAAGCAAGTCAGTTTTTTGGCATTTTTACGACAGGGTCCCCCCTTACGACATTTTAGCAAAAAATGTTTTTCGTAAAAAATGCATTTTCTTACATTTACGGGTTTAGTCGGGACTCCTGATGACGTTTTGAGACATCTCCTACAACTACAGCACCAGAATTGTACTGCTGAAGCAAGTCCGTTTTTTGGCATTTTTACGACAGGGTCCCCCCTTACGACATTTTAGCAAAAAATGTTTTTCGTAAAAAATGCATTTTCTTACATTTTCTTACATTTACGGGTTTAGTCGGGACTCCTGATGACGTTTTGAGACATCTCCTACAACTACAGCACCAGAATTGTACTGCTGAAGCAAGTCCGTTTTTTGGCATTTTTACGACAGGGTCCCCCCTTACGACATTTTAGCAAAAAATGTTTTTCGTAAAAAATGCATTTTCTTACATTTTCTTACATTTACGGGTTTAGTCGGGACTCCTGATGACGTTTTGAGACATCTCCTACAACTACAGCACCAGAATTGTGCTGCTGAAGCAAGTCTGTTTTTTGAATTTTTTTTTGTAAAAAAAAAGTTTTCCCAAAAAAAGCATTTTATGCCATTTTTAGGTTTTGTAGGGACTCCTGATGACGTTTTGAGACATCTCCTACAACTACAGCACCAGAATTGTACTGCTGAAGCAAGTCGGTTTTTTGGCATTTTTACGTCAGGGTCCCCCCTTACGACATTTTAGCAAAAAATGTTTTTCGTAAAAAATGCATTTTCTTACATTTTCTTACATTTACGGGTTTAGTCAGGACTCCTGATGACGTTTTGAGACATCTCCTACAACTACAGCACCAGAATTGTACTGCTGAAGCAAGTCCGTTTTTTGGCATTTTTACGACAGGGTCCCCCCTTACGACATTTTAGCAAAAAATGTTTTTCGTAAAAAATGCATTTTCTTACATTTTCTTACATTTACGTGTTTAGTCGGGACTCCTGATGACGTTTTGAGACATCTCCTACAACTACAGCACCAGAATTGTGCTGCTGAAGCAAGTCTGTTTTTTGAATTTTTTTTGTAAAAAAAAAGTTTTCCCAAAAAAAGCATTTTATGCCATTTTTAGGTTTTGTAGGGACTCCTGATGACGTTTTGAGACATCTCCTACAACTACAGCACCAGAATTGTACTGCTGAAGCAAGTCGGTTTTTTGGCATTTTTACGACAGGGTCCCCCCTTACGACATTTTAGCAAAAAATGTTTTTCGTAAAAAATGCATTTTCTTACATTTTCTTACATTTACGGGTTTAGTCAGGACTCCTGATGACGTTTTGAGACATCTCCTACAACTACAGCACCAGAATTGTGCTGCTGAAGCAAGTCTGTTTTTTGAATTTTTTTTTGTAAAAAAAAAGTTTTCCCAAAAAAAGCATTTTATGCCATTTTTAGGTTTTGTAGGGACTCCTGATGACGTTTTGAGACATCTCCTACAACTACAGCACCAGAATTGTACTGCTGAAGCAAGTCGGTTTTTTGGCATTTTTACGACAGGGTCCCCCCTTACGACATTTTAGCAAAAAATGTTTTTCGTAAAAAATGCATTTTCTTACATTTTCTTACATTTACGGGTTTAGTCGGGACTCCTGATGACGTTTTGAGAAATCTCCTACAACTACAGCACCAGAATTGTGCTGCTGAAGCAAGTCTGTTTTTTGAATTTTTTTTTGTAAAAAAAAAAGTTTTCCCAAAAAAAGCATTTTATGCCATTTTTAGGTTTTGTAGGGACTCCTGATGACGTTTTGAGACATCTCCTACAACTACAGCACCAGAATTGTACTGCTGAAGCAAGTCGTTTTTTTGGCATTTTTACGACAGGGTCCCCCCTTACGACATTTTAGCAAAAAATATTTTTCTTAAAAAATGCATTTTCTTACATTTACGGGTTTAGTCGGGACTCCTGATGACGTTTTGAGACATCTCCTACAACTACAGCACCAGAATTGTACTGCTGAAGCAAGTCGGTTTTTTGGCATTTTTACGACAGGGTCCCCCCTTACGACATTTTAGCAAAAAATGTTTTTCTTAAAAAATGCATTTTCTTACATTTACGGGTTTAGTCGGGACTCCTGATGACGTTTTGAGACATCTCCTACAACTACAGCACCAGAATTGTGCTGCTGAAGCAAGTCAGTTTTTTGGAATTTTTACGACAGGGTCTCCCCTTACGACATTTTAGCAAAAAATGTTTTTCTTAAAAAATGCATTTTCTTACATTTTCTTACATTTACGGGTTTAGTCGGGACTCCTGATGACGTTTTGAGACATCTCCTACAACTACAGCACCAGAATTGTGCTGCTGAAGCAAGTCCGTTTTTTGGAATTTTTTTTTGTAAAAAAAAAGTTTTTCCAAAAAAAGCATTTTATGCCATTTTTAGGTTTTGTAGGGACTCCTGATGACGTTTTGAGACATCTCCTACAACTACAGCACCAGAATTGTACTGCTGAAGCAAGTCGGTTTTTTGGCATTTTTACGTCAGGGTCCCCCCTTACGACATTTTAGCAAAAAATGTTTTTCGTAAAAAATGCATTTTCTTACATTTTCTTACATTTACGGGTTTAGTCGGGACTCCTGATGACGTTTTGAGACATCTCCTACAACTACAGCACCAGAATTGTGCTGCTGAAGCAAGTCCGTTTTTTGGAATTTTTTTTTGTAAAAAAAAAGTTTTCCCAAAAAAAGCATTTTATGCCATTTTTAGGTTTTGTAGGGACTCCTGATGACGTTTTGAGACATCTCCTACAACTACAGCACCAGAATTGTACTGCTGAAGCAAGTCAGTTTTTTGGCATTTTTACGACAGGGTCCCCCCTTACGACATTTTAGCAAAAAATGTTTTTCTTAAAAAATGCATTTTCTTACATTTTCTTACATTTACGGGTTTAGTCGGGACTCCTGATGACGTTTTGAGACATCTCCTACAACTACAGCACCAGAATTGTGCTGCTGAAGCAAGTCTGTTTTTTGAAAAAATTTTTATAAAAAAAAGTTTTCCCAAAAAAAGCATTTTATGCCATTTTTAGGTTTTGTAGGGACTCCTGATGACGTTTTGAGACATCTCCTACAACTACAGCACCAGAATTGTACTGCTGAAGCAAGTCGGTTTTTTGGCATTTTTACGACAGGGTCCCCCCTTACGACATTTTAGCAAAAAATGCATTTTCTTACATTTTCTTACTTTTACGGGTTTAGTCGGGACTCCCGATGACGTTTTGAGACATCTCCTACAACTACAGCACCAGAATTGTGCTGCTGAAGCAAGTCTGTTTTTTGAATTTTTTTTTGTAAAAAAAAAGTTTTCCCAAAAAAAGCATTTTATGCCATTTTTAGGTTTTGTAGGGACTCCTGATGACGTTTTAAGACATCTCCTACAACTACAGCACCAGAATTGTGCTGCTGAAGCAAGTCAGTTTTTTGGAATTTTTACGACAGGGTCCCCCCTTACGACATTTTAGCAAAAAATGTTTTTCGTAAAAAATGCATTTTCTTACATTTACGGGTTTAGTCGGGACTCCTGATGACGTTTTGAGACATCTCCTACAACTATAGCACCAGAATTGTGCTGCTGAAGCAAGTCCGTTTTTTGGAATTTTTTTTTGTAAAAAAAAAGTTTTCCCAAAAAAAGCATTTTATGCCATTTTTAGGTTTTGTAGGGACTCCTGATGACGTTTTGAGACATCTCCTACAACTACAGCACCAGAATTGTACTGCTGAAGCAAGTCGGTTTTTTGGCATTTTTACGACAGGGTCCCCCCTTACGACATTTTAGCAAAAAATGTTTTTCTTAAAAAATGCATTTTCTTACATTTTCTTACATTTACGGGTTTAGTCGGGACTCCTGATGACGTTTTGAGACATCTCCTACAACTACAGCACCAGAATTGTGCTGCTGAAGCAAGTCAGTTTTTTGGAATTTTTACGACAGGGTCCCCCCTTACGACATTTTAGCAAAAAATGTTTTTCTTAAAAAATGCATTTTCTTACATTTTCTTACATTTACGGGTTTAGTCGGGACTCCTGATGACGTTTTGAGACATCTCCTACAACTACAGCACCAGAATTGTGCTGCTGAAGCAAGTCCGTTTTTTGGAATTTTTTTTTGTAAAAAAAAAGTTTTCCCAAAAAAAGCATTTTATGCCATTTTTAGGTTTTGTAGGGACTCCTGATGACGTTTTGAGACATCTCCTACAACTACAGCACCAGAATTGTACTGCTGAAGCAAGTCGGTTTTTTGGCATTTTTACGTCAGGGTCCCCCCTTACGACATTTTAGCAAAAAATGTTTTTCGTAAAAAATGCATTTTCTTACATTTTCTTACATTTACGGGTTTAGTCGGGACTCCTGATGACGTTTTGAGACATCTCCTACAACTACAGCACCAGAATTGTGCTGCTGAAGCAAGTCCGTTTTTTGGAATTTTTTTTTGTAAAAAAAAAGTTTTCCCAAAAAAAGCATTTTATGCCATTTTTAGGTTTTGTAGGGACTCCTGATGACGTTTTGAGACATCTCCTACAACTACAGCACCAGAATTGTACTGCTGAAGCAAGTCGGTTTTTTGGCATTTTTACGTCAGGGTCCCCCCTTACGACATTTTAGCAAAAAATGTTTTTCGTAAAAAATGCATTTTCTTACATTTTCTTACATTTACGGGTTTAGTCGGGACTCCTGATGACGTTTTGAGACATCTCCTACAACTACAGCACCAGAATTGTGCTGCTGAAGCAAGTCTGTTTTTTGAAATATTTTTTGTAAAAAAAAAGTTTTCCCAAAAAAAGCATTTTATGCCATTTTTAGGTTTTGTAGGGACTCCTGATGACGTTTTGAGACATCTCCTACAACTACAGCACCAGAATTGTACTGCTGAAGCAAGTCGGTTTTTTGGCATTTTTACGACAGGGTCCCCCCTTACGACATTTTAGCAAAAAATGTTTTTCGTAAAAAATGCATTTTCTTACATTTTCTTACATTTACGGGTTTAGTCGGGACTCCTGATGACGTTTTGAGACATCTCCTACAACTACAGCACCAGAATTGTGCTGCTGAAGCAAGTCCGTTTTTTGGAAAAAAAATTTGTAAAAAAAAGGTTTTCCCAAAAAAAGCATTTTATGCCATTTTTAGGTTTTATAGGGACTCCTGATGACGTTTTGAGACATCTCCTACAACTACAGCACCAGAATTGTACTGCTGAAGCAAGTCCATTTTTTGGCATTTTTACGACAGGGTCCCCCCTTACGACATTTTAGCAAAAAATGTTTTTCTTAAAAAATGCATTTTCTTACATTTTCTTACATTTACGGGTTTAGTCGGGACTCCTGATGACGTTTTGAGACATCTCCTACAACTACAGCACCAGAATTGTGCTGCTGAAGCAAGTCTGTTTTTTGAATTTTTTTTTGTAAAAAAAAAGTTTTCCCAAAAAAAGCATTTTATGCCATTTTTAGGTTTTGTAGGGACTCCTGATGACGTTTTGAGACATCTCCTACAACTACAGCACCAGAATTGTACTGCTGAAGCAAGTCGGTTTTTTGGCATTTTTACGACAGGGTCCCCCCTTACGACATTTTAGCAAAAAATGTTTTTCGTAAAAAATGCATTTTCTTACATTTTCTTACATTTACGGGTTTAGTCGGGACTCCTGATGACGTTTTGAGACATCTCCTACAACTACAGCACCAGAATTGTGCTGCTGAAGCAAGTCAGTTTTTTGGCATTTTTACGACAGGGTCCCCCCTTACGACATTTTAGCAAAAAATGTTTTTCGTAAAAAATGCATTTTCTTCCATTTTCTTACATTTACGGGTTTAGTCGGGACTCCTGATGACGTTTTGAGACATCTCCTACAACTACAGCACCAGAATTGTGCTGCTGAAGCAAGTCTGTTTTTTGAATTTTTTTTTGTAAAAAAAAAGTTTTCCCAAAAAAAGCATTTTATGCCATTTTTAGGTTTTGTAGGGACTCCTGATGACGTTTTGAGACATCTCCTACAACTACAGCACCAGAATTGTACTGCTGAAGCAAGTCGGTTTTTTGGCATTTTTACGACAGGGTCCCCCCTTACGACATTTTAGCAAAAAATGTTTTTCGTAAAAAATGCATTTTCTTACATTTACGGGTTTAGTCGGGACTCCTGATGACGTTTTGAGACATCTCCTACAACTACAGCACCAGAATTGTGCTGCTGAAGCAAGTCCGTTTTTTGGAAAAAATTTTTGTAAAAAAAAAGTTTTCCCAAAAAAAGCATTTTATGCCATTTTTAGGTTTTGTAGGGACTCCTGATGACGTTTTGAGACATCTCCTACAACTACAGCACCAGAATTGTGCTGCTGAAGCAAGTCAGTTTTTTGGAATTTTTACGCAAAAAATGTTTTTCGTAAAAAATGCATTTTCTTACATTTTCTTACATTTACGGGTTTAGTCGGGACTCCTGATGACGTTTTGAGACATCTCCTACAACTACAGCACCAGAATTGTGCTGCTGAAGCAAGTCCGTTTTTTGGAAAAAAAATTTGTAAAAAAAAGGTTTTCCCAAAAAAAGCATTTTATGCCATTTTTAGGTTTTATAGGGACTCCTGATGACGTTTTGAGACATCTCCTACAACTACAGCACCAGAATTGTACTGCTGGAGCAAGTCCGTTTTTTTGGCATTTTTACGACAGGGTCCCCCCTTACGACATTTTAGCAAAAAATGTTTTTCTTAAAAAATGCATTTTCTTACATTTTCTTACATTTACGGGTTTAGTCGGGACTCCTGATGACGTTTTGAGACATCTCCTACAACTACAGCACCAGAATTGTACTGCTGAAGCAAGTCAGTTTTTTGGAATTTTTACGACAGGGTCCCCCCTTACGACATTTTAGCAAAAAATGTTTTTCTTAAAAAATGCATTTTCTTACATTTTCTTACATTTACGGGTTTAGTCGGGACTCCTGATGACGTTTTGAGACATCTCCTACAACTACAGCACCAGAATTGTGCTGCTGAAGCAAGTCCGTTTTTTGGAATTTTTTTTTGTAAAAAAAAAGTTTTCCCAAAAAAAGCATTTTATGCCATTTTTAGGTTTTGTAGGGACTCCTGATGACGTTTTGAGACATCTCCTACAACTACAGCACCAGAATTGTACTGCTGAAGCAAGTCGGTTTTTTGGCATTTTTACGTCAGGGTCCCCCCTTACGACATTTTAGCAAAAAATGTTTTTCGTAAAAAATGCATTTTCTTACATTTTCTTACATTTACGGGTTTAGTCGGGACTCCTGATGACGTTTTGAGACATCTCCTACAACTACAGCACCAGAATTGTGCTGCTGAAGCAAGTCCGTTTTTTGGAGAAAAAAAATTGTAAAAAAAAGGTTTTCCCAAAAAAAGCATTTTATGCCATTTTTAGGTTTTATAGGGACTCCTGATGACGTTTTGAGACATCTCCTACAACTACAGCACCAGAATTGTACTGCTGAAGCAAGTCCGTTTTTTGGCATTTTTACGACAGGGTCCCCCCTTACGACATTTTAGCAAAAAATGTTTTTCGTAAAAAATGCATTTTCTTACATTTTCTTACATTTACGGGTTTAGTCGGGACTCCTGATGACGTTTTGAGACATCTCCTACAACTACAGCACCAGAATTGTGCTGCTGAAGCAAGTCAGTTTTTTGGAATTTTTACGACAGGGTCTCCCCTTACGACATTTTAGCAAAAAATGTTTTTCTTAAAAAATGCATTTTCTTACATTTTCTTACATTTACGGGTTTAGTCGGGACTCCTGATGACGTTTTGAGACATCTCCTACAACTACAGCACCAGAATTGTGCTGCTGAAGCAAGTCCGTTTTTTGGAATTTTTTTTTGTAAAAAAAAAGTTTTCCCAAAAAAAGCATTTTATGCAATTTTTAGGTTTTGTAGGGACTCCTGATGACGTTTTGAGACATCTCCTACAACTACAGCACCAGAATTGTGCTGCTGAAGCAAGTCTGTTTTTTGAAAATTTTTTTATAAAAAAAAGTTTTCCCAAAAAAAGCATTTTATGCCATTTTTAGGTTTTGTAGGGACTCCTGATGACGTTTTGAGACATCTCCTACAACTACAGCACCAGAATTGTACTGCTGAAGCAAGTCGGTTTTTTGGCATTTTTACGACAGGGTCCCCCCTTACGACATTTTAGCAAAAAATGTTTTTCGCAAAAAATGCATTTTCTTACATTTTCTTACTTTTACGGGTTTAGTCGGGACTCCCGATGACGTTTTGAGACATCTCCTACAACTACAGCACCAGAATTGTGCTGCTGAAGCAAGTCTGTTTTTTGAATTTTTTTTTGTAAAAAAAAAGTTTTCCCAAAAAAAGCATTTTATGCCATTTTTAGGTTTTGTAGGGACTCCTGATGACGTTTTAAGACATCTCCTACAACTACAGCACCAGAATTGTGCTGCTGAAGCAAGTCGGTTTTTTGGCATTTTTACGACAGGGTCCCCCCTTACGACATTTTAGCAAAAAATGTTTTTCGTAAAAAATGCATTTTCTTACATTTTCTTACTTTTACGGGTTTAGTCGGGACTCCTGATGACGTTTTGAGACATCTCCTACAACTACAGCACCAGAATTGTGCTGCTGAAGCAAGTCTGTTTTTTGAATTTTTTTTTGTAAAAAAAAAGTTTTCCCAAAAAAAGCATTTTATGCCATTTTTAGGTTTTGTAGGGACTCCTGATGACGTTTTAAGACATCTCCTACAACTACAGCACCAGAATTGTGCTGCTGAAGCAAGTCAGTTTTTTGGAATTTTTACGACAGGGTCCCCCTTACGACATTTTAGCAAAAAATGTTTTTCGTAAAAAATGCATTTTCTTACATTTTCTTACATTTACGGGTTTAGTCGGGACTCCTGATGACGTTTTGAGACATCTCCTACAACTACAGCACCAGAATTGTGCTGCTGAAGCAAGTCTGTTTTTTGAATTTTTTTTTGTAAAAAAAAAGTTTTCCCAAAAAAAGCATTTTATGCCATTTTTAGGTTTTGTAGGGACTCCTGATGACGTTTTGAGACATCTCCTACAACTACAGCACCAGAATTGTGCTGCTGAAGCAAGTCTGTTTTTTGAATTTTTTTTTTGTAAAAAAAAAGTTTTCCCAAAAAAAGCATTTTATGCCATTTTTAGGTTTTGTAGGGTCTCCTGATGACGTTTTAAGACATCTCCTACAACTACAGCACCAGAATTGTGCTGCTGAAGCAAGTCCGTTTTTTGGAATTTTTTTTTGTAAAAAAAAAGTTTTCCCAAAAAAAGCATTTTATGCCATTTTTAGGTTTTGTAGGGACTCCTGATGACGTTTTAAGACATCTCCTACAACTACAGCACCAGAATTGTGCTGCTGAAGCAAGTCGGTTTTTTGGCATTTTTACGACAGGGTCCCTTACGACATTTTAGCAAAAAATGTTTTTCGTAAAAAATGCATTTTCTTACATTTTCTTACTTTTACGGGTTTAGTCGGGACTCCTGATGACGTTTTGAGACATCTCCTACAACTACAGCACCAGAATTGTGCTGCTGAAGCAAGTTTGTTTTTTGAATTTTTTTTTGTAAAAAAAAAGTTTTCCCAAAAAAAGCATTTTATGCCATTTTTAGGTTTTGTAGGGACTCCTGATGACGTTTTAAGACATCTCCTACAACTACAGCACCAGAATTGTGCTGCTGAAGCAAGTCAGTTTTTTGGAATTTTTACGACAGGGTCCCCCTTACGACATTTTAGCAAAAAATGTTTTTCGTAAAAAATGCATTTTCTTACATTTTCTTACATTTACGGGTTTAGTCAGGACTCCTGATGACGTTTTGAGACATCTCCTACAACTACAGCACCAGAATTGTGCTGCTGAAGCAAGTCTGTTTTTTGAATTTTTTTTTTGTAAAAAAAAAGTTTTCCCAAAAAAAGCATTTTATGCCATTTTTAGGTTTTGTAGGGACTCCTGATGACGTTTTGAGACATCTCCTACAACTACAGCACCAGAATTGTGCTGCTGAAGCAAGTCTGTTTTTTGAATTTTTTTTTGTAAAAAAAAAGTTTTCCCAAAAAAAGCATTTTATGCCATTTTTAGGTTTTGTAGGGTCTCCTGATGACGTTTTAAGACATCTCCTACAACTACAGCACCAGAATTGTGCTGCTGAAGCAAGTCTGTTTTTTGGAATTTTTTTTTGTAAAAAAAAAGTTTTCCCAAAAAAAGCATTTTATGCCATTTTTAGGTTTTGTAGGGACTCCTGATGATGTTTTGAGACATCTCCTACAACTACAGCACCAGAATTGTACTGCTGAAGCAAGTCGTTTTTTTGGCATTTTTACGACAGGGTCCCCCCTTACGACATTTTAGCAAAAAATGTTTTTCTTAAAAAATGCATTTTCTTACATTTTCTTACATTTACGGGTTTAGTCGGGACTCCTGATGACGTTTTGAGACATCTCCTACAACTACAGCACCAGAATTGTGCTGCTGAAGCAAGTCTGTTTTTTGAATTTTTTTTTGTAAAAAAAAAGTTTTCCCAAAAAAAGTTTTTTATGCCATTTTTAGGTTTTGTAGGGACTCCTGATGACGTTTTGAGACATCTCCTACAACTACAGCACCAGAATTGTACTGCTGAAGCAAGTCCGTTTTTTGGCATTTTTACGACAGGGTCCCCCCTTACGACATTTTAGCAAAAAAATTTTTTCTTAAAAAATGCATTTTCTTACATTTACGGGTTTAGTCGGGACTCCTGATGACGTTTTGAGACATCTCCTACAACTACAGCACCAGAATTGTGCTGCTGAAGCAAGTCTGTTTTTTGAATTTTTTTTTGTAAAAAAAAAAGTTTTCCCAAAAAAAGCATTTTATGCCATTTTTAGGTTTTGTAGGGACTCCTGATGACGTTTTGAGACATCTCCTACAACTACAGCACCAGAATTGTACTGCTGAAGCAAGTCGGTTTTTTGGCATTTTTACGACAGGGTCCCCCCTTACGACATTTTAGCAAAAAATGTTTTTCGTAAAAAATGCATTTTCTTACATTTTCTTACATTTACGGGTTTAGTCGGGACTCCTGATGACGTTTTGAGACATCTCCTACAACTACAGCACCAGAATTGTGCTGCTGAAGCAAGTCTGTTTTTTGAATATTTTTTTGTAAAAAAAAAAGTTTTCCCAAAAAAAGCATTTTATGCCATTTTTAGGTTTTATAGGGACTCCTGATGACGTTTTGAGACATCTCCTACAACTACAGCACCAGAATTGTACTGCTGAAGCAAGTCCATTTTTTGGCATTTTTACGACAGGGTCCCCCCTTACGACATTTTAGCAAAAAATGTTTTTCGTAAAAAATGCATTTTCTTACATTTTCTTACATTTACGGGTTTAGTCGGGACTCCTGATGACGTTTTGAGACATCTCCTACAACTACAGCACCAGAATTGTGCTGCTGAAGCAAGTCCGTTTTTTGGAAAACATTTTTGTAAAAAAAAGGTTTTCCCAAAAAAAGCATTTTATGCCATTTTTAGGTTTTATAGGGACTCCTGATGACGTTTTGAGACATCTCCTACAACTACAGCACCAGAATTGTACTGCTGAAGCAAGTCCATTTTTTGGCATTTTTACGACAGGGTCCCCCCTTACGACATTTTAGCAAAAAATGTTTTTCTTAAAAAATGCATTTTCTTACATTTTCTTACATTTACGGGTTTAGTCGGGACTCCTGATGACGTTTTGAGACATCTCCTACAACTACAGCACCAGAATTGTGCTGCTGAAGCAAGTCTGTTTTTTGAATTTTTTTTTGTAAAAAAAAAGTTTTCCCAAAAAAAGCATTTTATGCCATTTTTAGGTTTTGTAGGGACTCCTGATGACGTTTTGAGACATCTCCTACAACTACAGCACCAGAATTGTGCTGCTGAAGCAAGTCTGTTTTTTGAATTTTTTTTTGTAAAAAAAAAGTTTTCCCAAAAAAAGCATTTTATGCCATTTTTAGGTTTTGTAGGGTCTCCTGATGACGTTTTAAGACATCTCCTACAACTACAGCACCAGAATTGTGCTGCTGAAGCAAGTCTGTTTTTTGGAATTTTTTTTTGTAAAAAAAAAGTTTTCCCAAAAAAAGCATTTTATGCCATTTTTAGGTTTTGTAGGGACTCCTGATGATGTTTTGAGACATCTCCTACAACTACAGCACCAGAATTGTACTGCTGAAGCAAGTCGGTTTTTTGGCATTTTTACGACATTTTAGCAAAAAAATTTTTTCTTAAAAAATGCATTTTCTTACATTTTCTTACATTTACGGGTTTAGTCGGGACTCCTGATGACGTTTTGAGACATCTCCTACAACTACAGCACCAGAATTGTGCTGCTGAAGCAAGTCCATTTTTTGGAATTTTTTTTTGTAAAAAAAAAGTTTTCCCAAAAAAAGCATTTTATGCCATTTTTAGGTTTTGTAGCGACTCCTGATGACGTTTTAAGACATCTCCTACAACTACAGCATCAGAATTGTGCTGCTGAAGCAAGTCAGTTTTTTGGCATTTTTACGACAGGGTCCCCCCTTACGACATTTTAGCAAAAAATGTTTTTCGTAAAAAATGCATTTTCTTACATTTTCTTACATTTACGGGTTTAGTCGGGACTCCTGATGACGTTTTGAGACATCTCCTACAACTACAGCACCAGAATTGTGCTGCTGAAGCAAGTCCGTTTTTTGGAATTTTTTTTTGTAAAAAAAAAGTTTTCCCAAAAAAAAGCATTTTATGCCATTTTTAGGTTTTGTAGGGACTCCTGATGACGTTTTGAGACATCTCCTACAACTACAGCACCAGAATTGTACTGCTGAAGCAAGTCGTTTTTTTGGCATTTTTACGACAGGGTCCCCCCTTACGACATTTTAGCAAAAAATGTTTTTCTTAAAAAATGCATTTTCTTACATTTTCTTACATTTACGGGTTTAGTCGGGACTCCTGATGACGTTTTGAGACATCTCCTACAACTACAGCACCAGAATTGTGCTGCTGAAGCAAGTCTGTTTTTTGAATTTTTTTTTGTAAAAAAAAAGTTTTCCCAAAAAAAGTTTTTTATGCCATTTTTAGGTTTTGTAGGGACTCCTGATGACGTTTTGAGACATCTCCTACAACTACAGCACCAGAATTGTACTGCTGAAGCAAGTCCGTTTTTTGGCATTTTTACGACAGGGTCCCCCCTTACGACATTTTAGCAAAAAATTTTTTTCTTAAAAAATGCATTTTCTTACATTTTCTTACATTTACGGGTTTAGTCGGGACTCCTGATGACGTTTTGAGACATCTCCTACAACTACAGCACCAGAATTGTGCTGCTGAAGCAAGTCCGTTTTTTGGAAAACATTTTTGTAAAAAAAAGGTTTTCCCAAAAAAAGCATTTTATGCCATTTTTAGGTTTTATAGGGACTCCTGATGACGTTTTGAGACATCTCCTACAACTACAGCACCAGAATTGTACTGCTGAAGCAAGTCCATTTTTTGGCATTTTTACGACAGGGTCCCCCCTTACGACATTTTAGCAAAAAATGTTTTTCTTAAAAAATGCATTTTCTTACATTTTCTTACATTTACGGGTTTAGTCGGGACTCCTGATGACGTTTTGAGACATCTCCTACAACTACAGCACCAGAATTGTGCTGCTGAAGCAAGTCGGTTTTTTGGCATTTTTACGACAGGGTCCCTTACGACATTTTAGCAAAAAATGTTTTTCGTAAAAAATGCATTTTCTTACATTTTCTTACTTTTACGGGTTTAGTCGGGACTCCTGATGACGTTTTGAGACATCTCCTACAACTACAGCACCAGAATTGTGCTGCTGAAGCAAGTTTGTTTTTTGAATTTTTTTTTGTAAAAAAAAAGTTTTCCCAAAAAAAGCATTTTATGCCATTTTTAGGTTTTGTAGGGACTCCTGATGACGTTTTAAGACATCTCCTACAACTACAGCACCAGAATTGTGCTGCTGAAGCAAGTCAGTTTTTTGGAATTTTTACGACAGGGTCCCCCTTACGACATTTTAGCAAAAAATGTTTTTCGTAAAAAATGCATTTTCTTACATTTTCTTACATTTACGGGTTTAGTCAGGACTCCTGATGACGTTTTGAGACATCTCCTACAACTACAGCACCAGAATTGTGCTGCTGAAGCAAGTCTGTTTTTTGAATTTTTTTTTTGTAAAAAAAAAAGTTTTCCCAAAAAAAGCATTTTATGCCATTTTTAGGTTTTGTAGGGACTCCTGATGACGTTTTGAGACATCTCCTACAACTACAGCACCAGAATTGTGCTGCTGAAGCAAGTCTGTTTTTTGAATTTTTTTTTGTAAAAAAAAAGTTTTCCCAAAAAAAGCATTTTATGCCATTTTTAGGTTTTGTAGGGTCTCCTGATGACGTTTTAAGACATCTCCTACAACTACAGCACCAGAATTGTGCTGCTGAAGCAAGTCTGTTTTTTGGAATTTTTTTTTGTAAAAAAAAAGTTTTCCCAAAAAAAGCATTTTATGCCATTTTTAGGTTTTGTAGGGACTCCTGATGATGTTTTGAGACATCTCCTACAACTACAGCACCAGAATTGTACTGCTGAAGCAAGTCGTTTTTTTGGCATTTTTACGACAGGGTCCCCCCTTACGACATTTTAGCAAAAAATGTTTTTCTTAAAAAATGCATTTTCTTACATTTTCTTACATTTACGGGTTTAGTCGGGACTCCTGATGACGTTTTGAGACATCTCCTACAACTACAGCACCAGAATTGTGCTGCTGAAGCAAGTCTGTTTTTTGAATTTTTTTTTGTAAAAAAAAAGTTTTCCCAAAAAAAGTTTTTTATGCCATTTTTAGGTTTTGTAGGGACTCCTGATGACGTTTTGAGACATCTCCTACAACTACAGCACCAGAATTGTACTGCTGAAGCAAGTCCGTTTTTTGGCATTTTTACGACAGGGTCCCCCCTTACGACATTTTAGCAAAAAATTTTTTTCTTAAAAAATGCATTTTCTTACATTTACGGGTTTAGTCGGGACTCCTGATGACGTTTTGAGACATCTCCTACAACTACAGCACCAGAATTGTGCTGCTGAAGCAAGTCTGTTTTTTGAATTTTTTTTTGTAAAAAAAAAAGTTTTCCCAAAAAAAGCATTTTATGCCATTTTTAGGTTTTGTAGGGACTCCTGATGACGTTTTGAGACATCTCCTACAACTACAGCACCAGAATTGTACTGCTGAAGCAAGTCGGTTTTTTGGCATTTTTACGACAGGGTCCCCCCTTACGACATTTTAGCAAAAAATGTTTTTCGTAAAAAATGCATTTTCTTACATTTTCTTACATTTACGGGTTTAGTCGGGACTCCTGATGACGTTTTGAGACATCTCCTACAACTACAGCACCAGAATTGTGCTGCTGAAGCAAGTCTGTTTTTTGAATATTTTTTTGTAAAAAAAAAAGTTTTCCCAAAAAAAGCATTTTATGCCATTTTTAGGTTTTGTAGGGACTCCTGATGACGTTTTGAGACATCTCCTACAACTACAGCACCAGAATTGTACTGCTGAAGCAAGTCGGTTTTTTGGCATTTTTACGACAGGGTCCCCCCTTACGACATTTTAGCAAAAAATGTTTTTCGTAAAAAATGCATTTTCTTACATTTTCTTACATTTACGGGTTTAGTCGGGACTCCTGATGACGTTTTGAGACATCTCCTACAACTACAGCACCAGAATTGTGCTGCTGAAGCAAGTCCGTTTTTTGGAAAACATTTTTGTAAAAAAAAGGTTTTCCCAAAAAAAGCATTTTATGCCATTTTTAGGTTTTATAGGGACTCCTGATGACGTTTTGAGACATCTCCTACAACTACAGCACCAGAATTGTACTGCTGAAGCAAGTCCATTTTTTGGCATTTTTACGACAGGGTCCCCCCTTACGACATTTTAGCAAAAAATGTTTTTCGTAAAAAATGCATTTTCTTACATTTTCTTACATTTACGGGTTTAGTCGGGACTCCTGATGACGTTTTGAGACATCTCCTACAACTACAGCACCAGAATTGTGCTGCTGAAGCAAGTCCGTTTTTTGGAAAACATTTTTGTAAAAAAAAGGTTTTCCCAAAAAAAGCATTTTATGCCATTTTTAGGTTTTATAGGGACTCCTGATGACGTTTTGAGACATCTCCTACAACTACAGCACCAGAATTGTACTGCTGAAGCAAGTCCATTTTTTGGCATTTTTACGACAGGGTCCCCCCTTACGACATTTTAGCAAAAAATGTTTTTCTTAAAAAATGCATTTTCTTACATTTTCTTACATTTACGGGTTTAGTCGGGACTCCTGATGACGTTTTGAGACATCTCCTACAACTACAGCACCAGAATTGTGCTGCTGAAGCAAGTCTGTTTTTTGAATTTTTTTTTGTAAAAAAAAAGTTTTCCCAAAAAAAGCATTTTATGCCATTTTTAGGTTTTGTAGGGACTCCTGATGACGTTTTGAGACATCTCCTACAACTACAGCACCAGAATTGTGCTGCTGAAGCAAGTCTGTTTTTTGAATTTTTTTTTGTAAAAAAAAAGTTTTCCCAAAAAAAGCATTTTATGCCATTTTTAGGTTTTGTAGGGTCTCCTGATGACGTTTTAAGACATCTCCTACAACTACAGCACCAGAATTGTGCTGCTGAAGCAAGTCTGTTTTTTGGAATTTTTTTTTGTAAAAAAAAAGTTTTCCCAAAAAAAGCATTTTATGCCATTTTTAGGTTTTGTAGGGACTCCTGATGATGTTTTGAGACATCTCCTACAACTACAGCACCAGAATTGTACTGCTGAAGCAAGTCGGTTTTTTGGCATTTTTACGACATTTTAGCAAAAAAATTTTTTCTTAAAAAATGCATTTTCTTACATTTTCTTACATTTACGGGTTTAGTCGGGACTCCTGATGACGTTTTGAGACATCTCCTACAACTACAGCACCAGAATTGTGCTGCTGAAGCAAGTCCATTTTTTGGAATTTTTTTTTGTAAAAAAAAAGTTTTCCCAAAAAAAGCATTTTATGCCATTTTTAGGTTTTGTAGCGACTCCTGATGACGTTTTAAGACATCTCCTACAACTACAGCATCAGAATTGTGCTGCTGAAGCAAGTCAGTTTTTTGGCATTTTTACGACAGGGTCCCCCCTTACGACATTTTAGCAAAAAATGTTTTTCGTAAAAAATGCATTTTCTTACATTTTCTTACATTTACGGGTTTAGTCGGGACTCCTGATGACGTTTTGAGACATCTCCTACAACTACAGCACCAGAATTGTGCTGCTGAAGCAAGTCCGTTTTTTGGAATTTTTTTTTGTAAAAAAAAAGTTTTCCCAAAAAAAAGCATTTTATGCCATTTTTAGGTTTTGTAGGGACTCCTGATGACGTTTTGAGACATCTCCTACAACTACAGCACCAGAATTGTACTGCTGAAGCAAGTCGTTTTTTTGGCATTTTTACGACAGGGTCCCCCCTTACGACATTTTAGCAAAAAATGTTTTTCTTAAAAAATGCATTTTCTTACATTTTCTTACATTTACGGGTTTAGTCGGGACTCCTGATGACGTTTTGAGACATCTCCTACAACTACAGCACCAGAATTGTGCTGCTGAAGCAAGTCTGTTTTTTGAATTTTTTTTTGTAAAAAAAAAGTTTTCCCAAAAAAAGTTTTTTATGCCATTTTTAGGTTTTGTAGGGACTCCTGATGACGTTTTGAGACATCTCCTACAACTACAGCACCAGAATTGTACTGCTGAAGCAAGTCCGTTTTTTGGCATTTTTACGACAGGGTCCCCCCTTACGACATTTTAGCAAAAAATTTTTTTCTTAAAAAATGCATTTTCTTACATTTACGGGTTTAGTCGGGACTCCTGATGACGTTTTGAGACATCTCCTACAACTACAGCACCAGAATTGTGCTGCTGAAGCAAGTCTGTTTTTTGAATTTTTTTTGTAAAAAAAAAGTTTTCCCAAAAAAAGCATTTTATGCCATTTTTAGGTTTTGTAGGGACTCCTGATGACGTTTTGAGACATCTCCTACAACTACAGCACCAGAATTGTACTGCTGAAGCAAGTCGGTTTTTTGGCATTTTTACGACAGGGTCCCCCCTTACAACATTTTAGCAAAAAATGTTTTTCGTAAAAAATGCATTTTCTTACATTTTCTTACATTTACGGGTTTAGTCGGGACTCCTGATGACGTTTTGAGACATCTCCTACAACTACAGCACCAGAATTGTGCTGCTGAAGCAAGTCTGTTTTTTGAATATTTTTTTGTAAAAAAAAAAGTTTTCCCAAAAAAAGCATTTTATGCCATTTTTAGGTTTTGTAGGGACTCCTGATGACGTTTTGAGACATCTCCTACAACTACAGCACCAGAATTGTACTGCTGAAGCAAGTCGGTTTTTTGGCATTTTTACGACAGGGTCCCCCCTTACGACATTTTAGCAAAAAATGTTTTTCGTAAAAAATGCATTTTCTTACATTTTCTTACATTTACGGGTTTAGTCGGGACTCCTGATGACGTTTTGAGACATCTCCTACAACTACAGCACCAGAATTGTGCTGCTGAAGCAAGTCCGTTTTTTGGAAAACATTTTTGTAAAAAAAAGGTTTTCCCAAAAAAAGCATTTTATGCCATTTTTAGGTTTTATAGGGACTCCTGATGACGTTTTGAGACATCTCCTACAACTACAGCACCAGAATTGTACTGCTGAAGCAAGTCCATTTTTTGGCATTTTTACGACAGGGTCCCCCCTTACGACATTTTAGCAAAAAATGTTTTTCTTAAAAAATGCATTTTCTTACATTTTCTTACATTTACGGGTTTAGTCGGGACTCCTGATGACGTTTTGAGACATCTCCTACAACTACAGCACCAGAATTGTGCTGCTGAAGCAAGTCTGTTTTTTGAATTTTTTTTTGTAAAAAAAAAGTTTTCCCAAAAAAAGTTTTTTATGCCATTTTTAGGTTTTGTAGGGACTCCTGATGACGTTTTGAGACATCTCCTACAACTACAGCACCAGAATTGTACTGCTGAAGCAAGTCCGTTTTTTGGCATTTTTACGACAGGGTCCCCCCTTACGACATTTTAGCAAAAAATGTTTTTCTTAAAAAATGCATTTTCTTACATTTACGGGTTTAGTCGGGACTCCTGATGACGTTTTGAGACATCTCCTACAACTACAGCACCAGAATTGTGCTGCTGAAGCAAGTCTGTTTTTTGAATTTTTTTTTGTAAAAAAAAAGTTTTCCCAAAAAAAGCATTTTATGCCATTTTTAGGTTTTGTAGGGACTCCTGATGACGTTTTGAGACATCTCCTACAACTACAACACCAGAATTGTACTGCTGAAGCAAGTCGGTTTTTTGGCATTTTTACGACAGGGTCCCCCCTTACGACATTTTAGCAAAAAATGTTTTTCGTAAAAAATGCATTTTCTTACATTTTCTTACTTTTACGGGTTTAGTCGGGACTCCTGATGACGTTTTGAGACATCTCCTACAACTACAGCACCAGAATTGTGCTGCTGAAGCAAGTCTGTTTTTTGAATTTTTTTTTGTAAAAAAAAAGTTTTCCCAAAAAAAGCATTTTATGCCATTTTTAGGTTTTGTAGGGACTCCTGATGACGTTTTAAGACATCTCCTACAACTACAGCACCAGAATTGTGCTGCTGAAGCAAGTCAGTTTTTTGGAATTTTTACGACAGGGTCCCCCTTACGACATTTTAGCAAAAAATGTTTTTCGTAAAAAATGCATTTTCTTACATTTTCTTACATTTACGGGTTTAGTCGGGACTCCTGATGACGTTTTGAGACATCTCCTACAACTACAGCACCAGAATTGTGCTGCTGAAGCAAGTCTGTTTTTTGAATTTTTTTTTGTAAAAAAAAAGTTTTCCCAAAAAAAGCATTTTATGCCATTTTTAGGTTTTGTAGGGACTCCTGATGACGTTTTGAGACATCTCCTACAACTACAGCACCAGAATTGTACTGCTGAAGCAAGTCGGTTTTTTGGCATTTTTACGACAGGGTCCCCCCTTACGACATTTTAGCAAAAAATGTTTTTCTTAAAAAATGCATTTTCTTACATTTTCTTACATTTACGGGTTTAGTCGGGACTCCTGATGACGTTTTGAGACATCTCCTACAACTACAGCACCAGAATTGTGCTGCTGAAGCAAGTCTGTTTTTTGAATTTTTTTTTGTAAAAAAAAAGTTTTCCCAAAAAAAGCATTTTATGCCATTTTTAGGTTTTGTAGGGACTCCTGATGACGTTTTGAGACATCTCCTACAACTACAGCACCAGAATTGTACTGCTGAAGCAAGTCGGTTTTTTGGCATTTTTACGACAGGGTCCCCCCTTACGACATTTTAGCAAAAAATGTTTTTCTTAAAAAATGCATTTTCTTACATTTTCTTACATTTACGGGTTTAGTCGGGACTCCTGATGACGTTTTGAGACATCTCCTACAACTACAGCACCAGAATTGTGCTGCTGAAGCAAGTCCGTTTTTTGGAATTTTTTTTTGTAAAAAAAAAGTTTTCCCAAAAAAAGCATTTTATGCCATTTTTAGATTTTGTAGCGACTCCTGATGACGTTTTAAGACATCTCCTACAACTACAGCATCAGAATTGTGCTGCTGAAGCAAGTCAGTTTTTTGGCATTTTTACGACAGGGTCCCCCCTTACGACATTTTAGCAAAAAATGTTTTTCTTAAAAAATGCATTTTCTTACATTTTCTTACATTTACGGGTTTAGTCGGGACTCCTGATGACGTTTTGAGACATCTCCTACAACTACAGCACCAGAATTGTGCTGCTGAAGCAAGTCTGTTTTTTGAATTTTTTTTTGTAAAAAAAAGTTTTCCCAAAAAAAGCATTTTATGCCATTTTTAGGTTTTGTAGGGACTCCTGATGACGTTTTGAGACATCTCCTACAACTACAGCACCAGAATTGTACTGCTGAAGCAAGTCGGTTTTTTGGCATTTTTACGACAGGGTCCCCCCTTACGACATTTTAGCAAAAAATGTTTTTCGTAAAAAATGCATTTTCTTACATTTACGGGTTTAGTCGGGACTCCTGATGAAGTTTTGAGACATCTCCTACAACTACAGCACCAGAATTGTACTGCTGAAGCAAGTCGGTTTTTTGGCATTTTTACGACAGGGTCCCCCCTTACGACATTTTAGCAAAAAATGTTTTTCTTAAAAAATGCATTTTCTTACATTTTCTTACATTTACGGGTTTAGTCGGGACTCCTGATGACGTTTTGAGACATCTCCTACAACTACAGCACCAGAATTGTGCTGCTGAAGCAAGTCAGTTTTTTGGAATTTTTACGACAGGGTCTCCCCTTACGACATTTTAGCAAAAAATGTTTTTCTTAAAAAATGCATTTTCTTACATTTACGGGTTTAGTCGGGACTCCTGATGACGTTTTGAGACATCTCCTACAACTACAGCACCAGAATTGTGCTGCTGAAGCAAGTCCGTTTTTTGGAATTTTTTTTTGTAAAAAAAAAGTTTTCCCAAAAAAAGCATTTTATGCCATTTTTAGGTTTTGTAGGGACTCCTGATGACGTTTTGAGACATCTCCTACAACTACAGCACCAGAATTGTACTGCTGAAGCAAGTCAGTTTTTTGGCATTTTTACGACAGGGTCCCCCCTTACGACATTTTAGCAAAAAATGTTTTTCTTAAAAAATGCATTTTCTTACATTTACGGGTTTAGTCGGGACTCCTGATGACGTTTTGAGACATCTCCTACAACTACAGCACCAGAATTGTGCTGCTGAAGCAAGTCTGTTTTTTGAAAAAAATTTTATAAAAAAAAGTTTTCCCAAAAAAAGCATTTTATGCCATTTTTAGGTTTTGTAGGGACTCCTGATGACGTTTTGAGACATCTCCTACAACTACAGCACCAGAATTGTACTGCTGAAGCAAGTCGGTTTTTTGGCATTTTTACGACAGGGTCCCCCCTTACGACATTTTAGCAAAAAATGTTTTTCGTAAAAAATGCATTTTCTTACATTTTCTTACTTTTACGGGTTTAGTCGGGACTCCTGATGACGTTTTGAGACATCTCCTACAACTACAGCACCAGAATTGTGCTGCTGAAGCAAGTCTGTTTTTTTAATTTTTTTTTGTAAAAAAAAAGTTTTCCCAAAAAAAGCATTTTATGCCATTTTTAGGTTTTGTAAGGACTCCTGATGACGTTTTAAGACATCTCCTACAACTACAGCACCAGAATTGTGCTGCTGAAGCAAGTCAGTTTTTTGGAATTTTTACGACAGGGTCCCCCTTACGACATTTTAGCAAAAAATGTTTTTCGTAAAAAATGCATTTTCTTACATTTTCTTACATTTACGGGTTTAGTCGGGACTCCTGATGACGTTTTGAGACATCTCCTACAACTACAGCACCAGATTATGCTGCTGAAGCAAGTCTGTTTTTTGAATTTTTTTTTGTAAAAAAAAAGTTTTCCCAAAAAAAGCATTTTATGCCATTTTTAGGTTTTGTAGGGACTCCTGATGACGTTTTGAGACATCTCCTACAACTACAGCACCAGAATTGTACTGCTGAAGCAAGTCGGTTTTTTGGCATTTTTACGAAAGGGTCCCCCCTTACGACATTTTAGCAAAAAATGTTTTTCTTAAAAAATGCATTTTCTTACATTTTCTTACATTTACGGGTTTAGTCGGGACTCCTGATGACGTTTTGAGACATCTCCTACAACTACAGCACCAGAATTGTGCTGCTGAAGCAAGTCTGTTTTTTGAATTTTTTTTTGTAAAAAAAAAGTTTTCCCAAAAAAAGCATTTTATGCCATTTTTAGGTTTTGTAGGGTCTCCTGATGACGTTTTAAGACATCTCCTACAACTACAGCACCAGAATTGTGCTGCTGAAGCAAGTCCGTTTTTTGGAATTTTTTTTTGTAAAAAAAAAGTTTTCCCAAAAAAAGCATTTTATGCCATTTTTAGGTTTTGTAGGGACTCCTGATGATGTTTTGAGACATCTCCTACAACTACAGCACCAGAATTGTACTGCTGAAGCAAGTCGGTTTTTTGGCATTTTTACGACAGGGTCCCCCCTTACGACATTTTAGCAAAAAATGTTTTTCTTAAAAAATGCATTTTCTTACATTTTCTTACATTTACGGGTTTAGTCGGGACTCCTGATGACGTTTTGAGACATCTCCTACAACTACAGCACCAGAATTGTGCTGGTGAAGCAAGTCCGTTTTTTGGAATTTTTTTTTGTAAAAAAAAAGTTTTCCCAAAAAAAGCATTTTATGCCATTTTTAGGTTTTGTAGCGACTCCTGATGACGTTTTAAGACATCTCCTACAACTACAGCATCAGAATTGTGCTGCTGAAGCAAGTCAGTTTTTTGGCATTTTTACGACAGGGTCCCCCCTTACGACATTTTAGCAAAAAATGTTTTTCTTAAAAAATGCATTTTCTTACATTTTCTTACATTTACGGGTTTAGTCGGGACTCCTGATGACGTTTTGAGACATCTCCTACAACTACAGCACCAGAATTGTACTGCTGAAGCAAGTCCGTTTTTTGGCATTTTTACGACAGGGTCCCCCCTTACGACATTTTAGCAAAAAATGTTTTTCGTAAAAAATGCATTTTCTTACATTTACGGGTTTAGTCGGGACTCCTGATGACGTTTTGAGACATCTCCTACAACTACAGCACCAGAATTGTACTGCTGAAGCAAGTCCGTTTTTTGGCATTTTTACGACAGGGTCCCCCCTTACGACATTTTAGCAAAAAATGTTTTTCGTAAAAAATACATTTTGTTACATTTTCTTACATTTACGGGTTTAGTCGGGACTCCTGATGACGTTTTGAGACATCTCCTACAACTACAGCACCAGAATTGTGCTGCTGAAGCAAGTCTGTTTTTTGAATTTTTTTTTGTAAAAAAAAAGTTTTCCCAAAAAAAGCATTTTATGCCATTTTTAGGTTTTGTAGGGACTCCTGATGACGTTTTGAGACATCTCCTACAACTACAGCACCAGAATTGTACTGCTGAAGCAAGTCGGTTTTTTGGCATTTTTACGTCAGGGTCCCCCCTTACGACATTTTAGCAAAAAATGTTTTTCGTAAAAAATGCATTTTCTTACATTTTCTTACATTTACGGGTTTAGTCAGGACTCCTGATGACGTTTTGAGACATCTCCTACAACTACAGCACCAGAATTGTACTGCTGAAGCAAGTCCGTTTTATGGCATTTTTACGACAGGGTCCCCCCTTACGACATTTTAGCAAAAAATGTTTTTCGTAAAAAATGCATTTTCTTACATTTTCTTACATTTACGGGTTTAGTCGGGACTCCTGATGACGTTTTGAGACATCTCCTACAACTACAGCACCAGAATTGTGCTGCTGAAGCAAGTCTGTTTTTTGAATTTTTTTTTGTAAAAAAAAAGTTTTCCCAAAAAAAGCATTTTATGCCATTTTTAGGTTTTGTAGGGACTCCTGATGACGTTTTGAGACATCTCCTACAACTACAGCACCAGAATTGTACTGCTGAAGCAAGTCGGTTTTTTGGCATTTTTACGACAGAGTCCACCCTTACGACATTTTAGCAAAAAATGTTTTTCGTAAAAAATGCATTTTCTTCCATTTTCTTACATTTACGGGTTTAGTCGGGACTCCTGATGACGTTTTGAGACATCTCCTACAACTACAGCACCAGAATTGTGCTGCTGAAGCAAGTCTGTTTTTTGAATTTTTTTTTGTAAAAAAAAAGTTTTCCCAAAAAAAGCATTTTATGCCATTTTTAGGTTTTGTAGGGACTCCTGATGACGTTTTGAGACATCTCCTACAACTACAGCACCAGAATTGTACTGCTGAAGCAAGTCGGTTTTTTGGCATTTTTACGACAGGGTCCCCCCTTACGACATTTTAGCAAAAAATGTTTTTCGTAAAAAATGCATTTTCTTACATTTACGGGTTTAGTCGGGACTCCTGATGAAGTTTTGAGACATCTCCTACAACTACAGCACCAGAATTGTACTGCTGAAGCAAGTCGGTTTTTTGGCATTTTTACGACAGGGTCCCCCCTTACGACATTTTAGCAAAAAATGTTTTTCTTAAAAAATGCATTTTCTTACATTTTCTTACATTTACGGGTTTAGTCGGGACTCCTGATGACGTTTTGAGACATCTCCTACAACTACAGCACCAGAATTGTACTGCTGAAGCAAGTCCGTTTTTTGGCATTTTTACGACAGGGTCCCCCCTTACGACATTTTAGCAAAAAATGTTTTTCGTAAAAAATGCATTTTCTTACATTTACGGGTTTAGTCGGGACTCCTGATGACGTTTTGAGACATCTCCTACAACTACAGCACCAGAATTGTACTGCTGAAGCAAGTCCGTTTTTTGGCATTTTTACGACAGGGTCTCCCCTTACGACATTTTAGCAAAAAATGTTTTTCTTAAAAAATGCATTTTCTTACATTTTCTTACATTTACGGGTTTAGTCGGGACTCCTGATGACGTTTTGAGACATCTCCTACAACTACAACACCAGAATTGTGCTGCTGAAGCAAGTCCGTTTTTTGGAATTTTTTTTTGTAAAAAAAAAGTTTTCCCAAAAAAAGCATTTTATGCCATTTTTAGGTTTTGTAGGGACTCCTGATGACGTTTTGAGACATCTCCTACAACTACAGCACCAGAATTGTACTGCTGAAGCAAGTCAGTTTTTTGGCATTTTTACGACAGGGTCCCCCCTTACGACATTTTAGCAAAAAATGTTTTTCTTAAAAAATGCATTTTCTTACATTTTCTTACATTTACGGGTTTAGTCGGGACTCCTGATGACGTTTTGAGACATCTCCTACAACTACAGCACCAGAATTGTGCTGCTGAAGCAAGTCTGTTTTTTGAAAAAAATTTTATAAAAAAAAGTTTTCCCAAAAAAAGCATTTTATGCCATTTTTAGGTTTTGTAGGGACTCCTGATGACGTTTTGAGACATCTCCTACAACTACAGCACCAGAATTGTACTGCTGAAGCAAGTCGGTTTTTTGGCATTTTTACGACAGGGTCCCCCCTTACGACATTTTAGCAAAAAATGTTTTTCGCAAAAAATGCATTTTCTTACATTTTCTTACTTTTACGGGTTTACTCGGGACTCCCGATGACGTTTTGAGACATCTCCTACAACTACAGCACCAGAATTGTGCTGCTGAAGCAAGTCTGTTTTTTGAATTTTTTTTTGTAAAAAAAAAGTTTTCCCAAAAAAAGCATTTTATGCCATTTTTAGGTTTTGTAGGGACTCCTGATGACGTTTTGAGACATCTCCTACAACTACAGCACCAGAATTGTACTGCTGAAGCAAGTCGGTTTTTTGGCATTTTTACGACAGGGTCCCCCCTTACGACATTTTAGCAAAAAATGTTTTTCTTAAAAAATGCATTTTCTTACATTTACGGGTTTAGTCGGGACTCCTGATGACGTTTTGAGACATCTCCTACAACTACAGCACCAGAATTGTGCTGCTGAAGCAAGTCAGTTTTTTGGAATTTTTACGACAGGGTCCCCCCTTACGACATTTTAGCAAAAAATGTTTTTCTTAAAAAATGCATTTTCTTACATTTACGGGTTTAGTCGGGACTCCTGATGACGTTTTGAGACATCTCCTACAACTACAGCACCAGAATTGTGCTGCTGAAGCAAGTCCGTTTTTTGGAAAAAATTTTTTGTAAAAAAAAAGTTTTCCCAAAAAAAGCATTTTATGCCATTTTTAGGTTTTGTAGGGACTCCTGATGACGTTTTAAGACATCTCCTACAACTACAGCACCAGAATTGTACTGCTGAAGCAAGTCGGTTTTTTGGCATTTTTACGTCAGGGTCCCCCCTTACGACATTTTAGCAAAAAATGTTTTTCGTAAAAAATGCATTTTCTTACATTTTCTTACATTTACGGGTTTAGTCGGGACTCCTGATGACGTTTTGAGACATCTCCTACAACTACAGCACCAGAATTGTGCTGCTGAAGCAAGTCCGTTTTTTGGAAATTTTTTTTGTATAAAAAAGGTTTTCCCAAAAAAAGCATTTTATGCCATTTTTAGGTTTTATAGGGACTCCTGATGACGTTTTGAGACATCTCCTACAACTACAGCACCAGAATTGTACTGCTGAAGCAAGTCCGTTTTTTGGCATTTTTACGACATTTTAGCAAAAAATGTTTTTCGTAAAAAATGCATTTTCTTACATTTTCTTACATTTACGGGTTTAGTCGGGACTCCTGATGACGTTTTGAGACATCTCCTACAACTACAGCACCAGAATTGTGCTGCTGAAGCAAGTCTGTTTTTTGAATTTTTTTTTGTAAAAAAAAAGTTTTCCCAAAAAAAGCATTTTATGCCATTTTTAGGTTTTGTAGGGACTCCTGATGACGTTTTGAGACATCTCCTACAACTACAGCACCAGAATTGTGCTGCTGAAGCAAGTCGGTTTTTTGGCATTTTTACGACAGGGTCCCCCCTTACGACATTTTAGCAAAAACTGTTTTTCGTAAAAAATGCATTTTCTTACATTTTCTTACTTTTACGGGTTTAGTCGGGACTCCTGATGACGTTTTGAGACATCTCCTACAACTACAGCACCAGAATTGTGCTGCTGAAGCAAGTCTGTTTTTTGAATTTTTTTTTGTAAAAAAAAAGTTTTCCCAAAAAAAGCATTTTATGCCATTTTTAGGGACTCCTGATGACGTTTTAAGACATCTCCTACAACTACAGCACCAGAATTGTGCTGCGGAAGCAAGTCAGTTTTTTGGAATTTTTACGACAGGGTCCCCCTTACGACATTTTAGCAAAAAATGTTTTTCTTAAAAAATGCATTTTCTTACATTTTCTTACATTTACGGGTTTAGTCGGGACTCCTGATGACGTTTTGAGACATCTCCTACAACTACAGCACCAGAATTGTGCTGCTGAAGCAAGTCTGTTTTTTGAATTTTTTTTTGTAAAAAAAAAGTTTTCCCAAAAAAAGCATTTTATGCCATTTTTAGGTTTTGTAGGGTCTCCTGATGACGTTTTAAGACATCTCCTACAACTACAGCACCAGAATTGTGCTGCTGAAGCAAGTCCGTTTTTTGGAATTTTTTTTTGTAAAAAAAAAGTTTTCCCAAAAAAAGCATTTTATGCCATTTTTAGGTTTTGTAGGGACTCCTGATGATGTTTTGAGACATCTCCTACAACTACAGCACCAGAATTGTACTGCTGAAGCAAGTCGGTTTTTTGGCATTTTTACGACAGGGTCCCCCCTTACGACATTTTAGCAAAAAATGTTTTTCTTAAAAAATGCATTTTCTTACATTTTCTTACATTTACGGGTTTAGTCGGGACTCCTGATGACGTTTTGAGACATCTCCTACAACTACAGCACCAGAATTGTGCTGCTGAAGCAAGTCCGTTTTTTGGAATTTTTTTTTGTAAAAAAAAAGTTTTCCCAAAAAAAGCATTTTATGCCATTTTTAGGTTTTGTAGCGACTCCTGATGACGTTTTAAGACATCTCCTACAACTACAGCATCAGAATTGTGCTGCTGAAGCAAGTCAGTTTTTTGGCATTTTTACGACAGGGTCCCCCCTTACGACATTTTAGCAAAAAATGTTTTTCTTAAAAAATGCATTTTCTTACATTTTCTTACATTTACGGGTTTAGTCGGGACTCCTGATGACGTTTTGAGACATCTCCTACAACTACAGCACCAGAATTGTGCTGCTGAAGCAAGTCCGTTTTTTGGAATTTTTTTTTGTAAAAAAAAAGTTTTCCCAAAAAAAGCATTTTATGCCATTTTTAGGTTTTGTAGCGACTCCTGATGACGTTTTAAGACATCTCCTACAACTACAGCATCAGAATTGTGCTGCTGAAGCAAGTCAGTTTTTTGGCATTTTTACGACAGGGTCCCCCCTTACGACATTTTAGCAAAAAATGTTTTTCTTAAAAAATGCATTTTCTTACATTTTCTTACATTTACGGGTTTAGTCGGGACTCCTGATGACGTTTTGAGACATCTCCTACAACTACAGCACCAGAATTGTACTGCTGAAGCAAGTCCGTTTTTTGGCATTTTTACGACAGGGTCCCCCCTTACGACATTTTAGCAAAAAATGTTTTTCGTAAAAAATGCATTTTCTTACATTTTCTTACATTTACGGGTTTAGTCGGGACTCCTGATGACGTTTTGAGACATCTCCTACAACTACAGCACCAGAATTGTGCTGCTGAAGCAAGTCCGTTTTTTGAATTTTTTTTTGTAAAAAAAAAGTTTTCCCAAAAAAAGCATTTTATGCCATTTTTAGGTTTTGTAGGGACTCCTGATGACGTTTTGAGACATCTCCTACAACTACAGCACCAGAATTGTACTGCTGAAGCAAGTCGGTTTTTTGGCATTTTTACGTCAGGGTCCCCCCTTACGACATTTTAGCAAAAAATGTTTTTCGTAAAAAATGCATTTTCTTACATTTTCTTACATTTACGGGTTTAGTCAGGACTCCTGATGACGTTTTGAGACATCTCCTACAACTACAGCACCAGAATTGTACTGCTGAAGCAAGTCCGTTTTATGGCATTTTTACGACAGGGTCCCCCCTTACGACATTTTAGCAAAAAATGTTTTTCGTAAAAAATGCATTTTCTTACATTTTCTTACATTTACGGGTTTAGTCGGGACTCCTGATGACGTTTTGAGACATCTCCTACAACTACAGCACCAGAATTGTGCTGCTGAAGCAAGTCTGTTTTTTGAATTTTTTTTTGTAAAAAAAAAGTTTTCCCAAAAAAAGCATTTTATGCCATTTTTAGGTTTTGTAGGGACTCCTGATGACGTTTTGAGACATCTCCTACAACTACAGCACCAGAATTGTACTGCTGAAGCAAGTCGGTTTTTTGGCATTTTTACGACAGGGTCCCCCCTTACGACATTTTAGCAAAAAATGTTTTTCTTAAAAAATGCATTTTCTTACATTTACGGGTTTAGTCGGGACTCCTGATGACGTTTTGAGACATCTCCTACAACTACAGCACCAGAATTGTGCTGCTGAAGCAAGTCCGTTTTTTGGAATTTTTTTTTGTAAAAAAAAAGTTTTCCCAAAAAAAGCATTTTATGCCATTTTTAGGTTTTGTAGGGACTCCTGATGACGTTTTGAGACCAGCACCAGAATTGTACTGCTGAAGCAAGTCAGTTTTTTGGCATTTTTACGACAGGGTCCCCCCTTACGACATTTTAGCAAAAAATGTTTTTCTTAAAAAATGCATTTTCTTACATTTTCTTACATTTACGGGTTTAGTCGGGACTCCTGATGACGTTTTGAGACATCTCCTACAACTACAGCACCAGAATTGTGCTGCTGAAGCAAGTCTGTTTTTTGAAAACATTTTTATAAAAAAAAGTTTTCCCAAAAAAAGCATTTTATGCCATTTTTAGGTTTTGTAGGGACTCCTGATGACGTTTTGAGACATCTCCTACAACAGGGGTCGGCAACCCGCGGCTCCGGAGCCGCATGCGGCTCCTTGACCACTCTGATGCGGCTCAGCTACATGCATGCCGACCCCCTCGATTTTCCCAGGAGACTTATGGATGTCAGTGTCTCTCATAGACTACTCCCAGGGAAAAATAATCCTATTTACACTCTAATTACTATATAAAGGGTGTGCCCTCATTGCACTGCAGTACTTGTCCTTATAGCATTTACATACAGCGTGTCAGTCCAGCCACATGTTGCATGTTGTTATTACTTGCACACGTGGGAGACAGCAAAGCATACTTACTCATCAGCCACACAGCTTACACTGACGGTAGCCGTATCAAACAACTTTAACATTGTTACGTTACAAATATGCGCCACACTGTGAACCCACACCAAAAAAGAATGAAAAACACATTTCTGGAGAACATCCCACTGTAACACAACATAAACACAACACAACCATTACCCAGAATCCCATGCAGCCCTAACTTTTCCGGTCTACATTATACACCCCCGCTACCACCAAATCCCCCCACACATCAACCCCCCCCCCTCTCCGTGCGTTGGTTGAGCGGAAGAGTCAGGGCTGCATGGGATTCTGGGTATTGGTACCGTCAGTGTAAGATGTGTGGCTGCTGAGGTAGTAGCCTTGCTGTCTCTTACGTGAGAATGTTAGAGCTGCATTCCACTTGTGGCCGAGCAGGTACACTGATTGGGCAGACTGTAGAGGGCGCCAAATGCAGTGTCATCACGCTCTGATATTCGTGAGTCTCCCGGGAAAAATGAGAGGGTTGGCAAGTGTGATGCTATCAAGTGACATTCATTCAAAACTCGCGGGCTGCACTAACATCACATTCCCACATTAAAGTGCGTGCCGGTGCGTGTGTCTGAGACCCCTGGTTAACATAGCACAAAGCATGTAAGCTTTGTATGCTGTGTTTTTCATTTTAAATTTAATTTTTTTTTTTGTGGCTCCCATTACTTTCTTTAATGTGTGAAACTTGCGAAAATGGCTCTTTGAGTGGTAAAGGTTGCCGACCCCTGTCCTACAACTACAGCACCAGAATTGTACTGCTGAAGCAAGTCGGTTTTTTGGCATTTTTACGACAGGGTCCCCCCTTACGACATTTTAGCGAAAAATGTTTTTCGCAAAAAATGCATTTTCTTACATTTTCTTACTTTTACGGGTTTAGTCGGGACTCCTGATGACGTTTTGAGACATCTCCTACAACTACAGCACCAGAATTGTGCTGCTGAAGCAAGTCCGTTTTTTGGAATTTTTTTTTGTAAAAAAAAAGTTTTCCCAAAAAAAGCATTTTATGCCATTTTTAGGTTTTGTAGGGACTCCTAATGACGTTTTGAGACATCTCCTACAACTACAGCACCAGAATTGTACTGCTGAATCAAGTCGGTTTTTTGGCATTTTTACGACAGGGTCCCCCCTTACGACATTTTAGCAAAAAATGTTTTTCTTAAAAAATGCATTTTCTTACATTTTCTTACTTTTACGGGTTTAGTCGGGACTCCTGATGACGTTTTGAGACATCTCCTACAACTACAGCACCAGAATTGTGCTGCTGAAGCAAGTCTGTTTTTTGAAATATTTTTTGTAAAAAAAAAGTTTTCCCAAAAAAAGCATTTTATGCCATTTTTAGGTTTTGTAGGGACTCCTGATGACGTTTTGAGACATCTCCTACAACTACAGCACCAGAATTGTACTGCTGAATCAAGTCGGTTTTTTGGCATTTTTACGACAGGGTCCCCCCTTACGACATTTTAGCAAAAAATGTTTTTCTTAAAAAATGCATTTTCTTACATTTTCTTACTTTTACGGGTTTAGTCGGGACTCCTGATGACGTTTTGAGACATCTCCTACAACTACAGCACCAGAATTGTGCTGCTGAAGCAAGTCTGTTTTTTGAATTTTTTTTTGTAAAAAAAAAGTTTTCCAAAAAAAGCATTTTATGCCATTTTTAGGTTTTGTAGGGTCTCCTGATGACGTTTTAAGACATCTCCTACAACTACAGCACCAGAATTGTGCTGCTGAAGCAAGTCAGTTTTTTGGAATTTTTACGACAGGGTCCCCCCTTACGACATTTTAGCTAAAAATGTTTTTCGTAAAAAATGCATTTTCTTACATTTTCTTACATTTACGGGTTTAGTCGGGACTCCTGATGACGTTTTGAGACATCTCCTACAACTACAGCACCAGAATTGTGCTGCTGAAGCAAGTCTGTTTTTTGAATTTTTTTTTGTAAAAAAAAAGTTTTCCCAAAAAAAGCATTTTATGCCATTTTTAGGTTTTGTAGGGACTCCTGATGACGTTTTGAGACATCTCCTACAACTACAGCACCAGAATTGTACTGCTGAAGCAAGTCGGTTTTTTGGCATTTTTACGTCAGGGTCCCCCCTTACGACATTTTAGCAAAAAATTTTTCGTAAAAAATGCATTTTCTTACATTTTCTTACATTTACGGGTTTAGTCAGGACTCCTGATGACGTTTTGAGACATCTCCTACAACTACAGCACCAGAATTGTACTGCTGAAGCAAGTCCGTTTTATGGCATTTTTACGACAGGGTCCCCCCTTACGACATTTTAGCAAAAAATGTTTTTCGTAAAAAATGCATTTTCTTACATTTTCTTACATTTACGGGTTTAGTCGGGACTCCTGATGACGTTTTGAGACATCTCCTACAACTACAGCACCAGAATTGTGCTGCTGAAGCAAGTCAGTTTTTTGGAATTTTTACGACAGGGTCTCCCCTTACGACATTTTAGCAAAAAATGTTTTTCTTAAAAAATGCATTTTCTTACATTTTCTTACATTTACGGGTTTAGTCGGGACTCCTGATGACGTTTTGAGACATCTCCTACAACTACAGCACCAGAATTGTGCTGCTGAAGCAAGTCCGTTTTTTGGAATTTTTTTTTGTAAAAAAAAAGTTTTCCCAAAAAAAGCATTTTATGCCATTTTTAGGTTTTGTAGGGACTCCTGATGACGTTTTGAGACATCTCCTACAACTACAGCACCAAAATTGTACTGCTGAAGCAAGTCAGTTTTTTGGCATTTTTACGACAGGGTGCCCCCTTACGACATTTTAGCAAAAAATGTTTTTCTTAAAAAATGCATTTTCTTACATTTTCTTACATTTACGGGTTTAGTCGGGACTCCTGATGACGTTTTGAGACATCTCCTACAACTACAGCACCAGAATTGTGCTGCTGAAGCAAGTCCGTTTTTTGGAATTTTTTTTTGTAAAAAAAAAGTTTTCCCAAAAAAAGCATTTTATGCCATTTTTAGGTTTTGTAGCGACTCCTGATGACGTTTTAAGACATCTCCTACAACTACAGCATCAGAATTGTGCTGCTGAAGCAAGTCAGTTTTTTGGCATTTTTACGACAGGGTCCCCCCTTACGACATTTTAGCAAAAAATGTTTTTCTTAAAAAATGCATTTTCTTACATTTTCTTACATTTACGGGTTTAGTCGGGACTCCTGATGACGTTTTGAGACATCTCCTACAACTACAGCACCAGAATTGTGCTGCTGAAGCAAGTCCGTTTTTTGGAATTTTTTTTTGTAAAAAAAAAGTTTTCCCAAAAAAAGCATTTTATGCCATTTTTAGGTTTTGTAGCGACTCCTGATGACGTTTTAAGACATCTCCTACAACTACAGCATCAGAATTGTGCTGCTGAAGCAAGTCAGTTTTTTGGCATTTTTACGACAGGGTCCCCCCTTACGACATTTTAGCAAAAAATGTTTTTCTTAAAAAATGCATTTTCTTACATTTTCTTACATTTACGGGTTTAGTCGGGACTCCTGATGACGTTTTGAGACATCTCCTACAACTACAGCACCAGAATTGTACTGCTGAAGCAAGTCCGTTTTTTGGCATTTTTACGACAGGGTCCCCCCTTACGACATTTTAGCAAAAAATGTTTTTCGTAAAAAATGCATTTTCTTACATTTTCTTACATTTACGGGTTTAGTCGGGACTCCTGATGACGTTTTGAGACATCTCCTACAACTACAGCACCAGAATTGTGCTGCTGAAGCAAGTCCGTTTTTTGAATTTTTTTTTGTAAAAAAAAAGTTTTCCCAAAAAAAGCATTTTATGCCATTTTTAGGTTTTGTAGGGACTCCTGATGACGTTTTGAGACATCTCCTACAACTACAGCACCAGAATTGTACTGCTGAAGCAAGTCGGTTTTTTGGCATTTTTACGTCAGGGTCCCCCCTTACGACATTTTAGCAAAAAATGTTTTTCGTAAAAAATGCATTTTCTTACATTTTCTTACATTTACGGGTTTAGTCAGGACTCCTGATGACGTTTTGAGACATCTCCTACAACTACAGCACCAGAATTGTACTGCTGAAGCAAGTCCGTTTTATGGCATTTTTACGACAGGGTCCCCCCTTACGACATTTTAGCAAAAAATGTTTTTCGTAAAAAATGCATTTTCTTACATTTTCTTACATTTACGGGTTTAGTCGGGACTCCTGATGACGTTTTGAGACATCTCCTACAACTACAGCACCAGAATTGTGCTGCTGAAGCAAGTCTGTTTTTTGAATTTTTTTTTGTAAAAAAAAAGTTTTCCCAAAAAAAGCATTTTATGCCATTTTTAGGTTTTGTAGGGACTCCTGATGACGTTTTGAGACATCTCCTACAACTACAGCACCAGAATTGTACTGCTGAAGCAAGTCGGTTTTTTGGCATTTTTACGACAGAGTCCCCCCTTACGACATTTTAGCAAAAAATGTTTTTCGTAAAAAATGCATTTTCTTACATTTTCTTACATTTACGGGTTTAGTCGGGACTCCTGATGACGTTTTGAGACATCTCCTACAACTACAGCACCAGAATTGTGCTCCTGAAGCAAGTCTGTTTTTTGAATTTTTTTTTGTAAAAAAAAAGTTTTCCCAAAAAAAGCATTTTATGCCATTTTTAGGTTTTGTAGGGACTCCTGATGACGTTTTGAGACATCTCCTACAACTACAGCACCAGAATTGTACTGCTGAAGCAAGTCGGTTTTTTGGCATTTTTACGACAGGGTCCCCCCTTACGACATTTTAGCAAAAAATGTTTTTCGTAAAAAATGCATTTTCTTACATTTACGGGTTTAGTCGGGACTCCTGATGAAGTTTTGAGACATCTCCTACAACTACAGCACCAGAATTGTACTGCTGAAGCAAGTCGGTTTTTTGGCATTTTTACGACAGGGTCCCCCCTTACGACATTTTAGCAAAAAATGTTTTTCTTAAAAAATGCATTTTCTTACATTTACGGGTTTAGTCGGGACTCCTGATGACGTTTTGAGACATCTCCTACAACTACAGCACCAGAATTGTGCTGCTGAAGCAAGTCCGTTTTTTGGAATTTTTTTTTGTAAAAAAAAAGTTTTCCCAAAAAAAGCATTTTATGCCATTTTTAGGTTTTGTAGGGACTCCTGATGACGTTTTGAGACCAGCACCAGAATTGTACTGCTGAAGCAAGTCAGTTTTTTGGCATTTTTACGACAGGGTCCCCCCTTACGACATTTTAGCAAAAAATGTTTTTCTTAAAAAATGCATTTTCTTACATTTTCTTACATTTACGGGTTTAGTCGGGACTCCTGATGACGTTTTGAGACATCTCCTACAACTACAGCACCAGAATTGTGCTGCTGAAGCAAGTCCGTTTTTTGGAATTTTTTTTTGTAAAAAAAAAGTTTTCCCAAAAAAAGCATTTTATGCCATTTTTAGGTTTTGTAGCGACTCCTGATGACGTTTTAAGACATCTCCTACAACTACAGCATCAGAATTGTGCTGCTGAAGCAAGTCAGTTTTTTGGCATTTTTACGACAGGGTCCCCCCTTACGACATTTTAGCAAAAAATGTTTTTCTTAAAAAATGCATTTTCTTACATTTTCTTACATTTACGGGTTTAGTCGGGACTCCTGATGACGTTTTGAGACATCTCCTACAACTACAGCACCAGAATTGTGCTGCTGAAGCAAGTCCGTTTTTTGGAATTTTTTTTTGTAAAAAAAAAGTTTTCCCAAAAAAAGCATTTTATGCCATTTTTAGGTTTTGTAGCGACTCCTGATGACGTTTTAAGACATCTCCTACAACTACAGCATCAGAATTGTGCTGCTGAAGCAAGTCAGTTTTTTGGCATTTTTACGACAGGGTCCCCCCTTACGACATTTTAGCAAAAAATGTTTTTCTTAAAAAATGCATTTTCTTACATTTTCTTACATTTACGGGTTTAGTCGGGACTCCTGATGACGTTTTGAGACATCTCCTACAACTACAGCACCAGAATTGTACTGCTGAAGCAAGTCCGTTTTTTGGCATTTTTACGACAGGGTCCCCCCTTACGACATTTTAGCAAAAAATGTTTTTCGTAAAAAATGCATTTTCTTACATTTTCTTACATTTACGGGTTTAGTCGGGACTCCTGATGACGTTTTGAGACATCTCCTACAACTACAGCACCAGAATTGTGCTGCTGAAGCAAGTCCGTTTTTTGAATTTTTTTTTGTAAAAAAAAAGTTTTCCCAAAAAAAGCATTTTATGCCATTTTTAGGTTTTGTAGGGACTCCTGATGACGTTTTGAGACATCTCCTACAACTACAGCACCAGAATTGTACTGCTGAAGCAAGTCGGTTTTTTGGCATTTTTACGTCAGGGTCCCCCCTTACGACATTTTAGCAAAAAATGTTTTTCGTAAAAAATGCATTTTCTTACATTTTCTTACATTTACGGGTTTAGTCAGGACTCCTGATGACGTTTTGAGACATCTCCTACAACTACAGCACCAGAATTGTACTGCTGAAGCAAGTCCGTTTTATGGCATTTTTACGACAGGGTCCCCCCTTACGACATTTTAGCAAAAAATGTTTTTCGTAAAAAATGCATTTTCTTACATTTTCTTACATTTACGGGTTTAGTCGGGACTCCTGATGACGTTTTGAGACATCTCCTACAACTACAGCACCAGAATTGTGCTGCTGAAGCAAGTCTGTTTTTTGAATTTTTTTTTGTAAAAAAAAAGTTTTCCCAAAAAAAGCATTTTATGCCATTTTTAGGTTTTGTAGGGACTCCTGATGACGTTTTGAGACATCTCCTACAACTACAGCACCAGAATTGTACTGCTGAAGCAAGTCGGTTTTTTGGCATTTTTACGACAGAGTCCCCCCTTACGACATTTTAGCAAAAAATGTTTTTCGTAAAAAATGCATTTTCTTACATTTTCTTACATTTACGGGTTTAGTCGGGACTCCTGATGACGTTTTGAGACATCTCCTACAACTACAGCACCAGAATTGTGCTCCTGAAGCAAGTCTGTTTTTTGAATTTTTTTTTGTAAAAAAAAAGTTTTCCCAAAAAAAGCATTTTATGCCATTTTTAGGTTTTGTAGGGACTCCTGATGACGTTTTGAGACATCTCCTACAACTACAGCACCAGAATTGTACTGCTGAAGCAAGTCGGTTTTTTGGCATTTTTACGACAGGGTCCCCCCTTACGACATTTTAGCAAAAAATGTTTTTCGTAAAAAATGCATTTTCTTACATTTACGGGTTTAGTCGGGACTCCTGATGAAGTTTTGAGACATCTCCTACAACTACAGCACCAGAATTGTACTGCTGAAGCAAGTCGGTTTTTTGGCATTTTTACGACAGGGTCCCCCCTTACGACATTTTAGCAAAAAATGTTTTTCTTAAAAAATGCATTTTCTTACATTTACGGGTTTAGTCGGGACTCCTGATGACGTTTTGAGACATCTCCTACAACTACAGCACCAGAATTGTGCTGCTGAAGCAAGTCCGTTTTTTGGAATTTTTTTTTGTAAAAAAAAAGTTTTCCCAAAAAAAGCATTTTATGCCATTTTTAGGTTTTGTAGGGACTCCTGATGACGTTTTGAGACCAGCACCAGAATTGTACTGCTGAAGCAAGTCAGTTTTTTGGCATTTTTACGACAGGGTCCCCCCTTACGACATTTTAGCAAAAAATGTTTTTCTTAAAAAATGCATTTTCTTACATTTTCTTACATTTACGGGTTTAGTCGGGACTCCTGATGACGTTTTGAGACATCTCCTACAACTACAGCACCAGAATTGTGCTGCTGAAGCAAGTCTGTTTTTTGAAAAAATTTTTATAAAAAAAAGTTTTCCCAAAAAAAGCATTTTATGCCATTTTTAGGTTTTGTAGGGACTCCTGATGACGTTTTGAGACATCTCCTACAACTACAGCACCAGAATTGTACTGCTGAAGCAAGTCGGTTTTTTGGCATTTTTACGACAGGGTCCCCCCTTACGACATTTTAGCGAAAAATGTTTTTCGCAAAAAATGCATTTTCTTACATTTTCTTACTTTTACGGGTTTAGTCGGGACTCCTGATGACGTTTTGAGACATCTCCTACAACTACAGCACCAGAATTGTGCTGCTGAAGCAAGTCCGTTTTTTGGAATTTTTTTTTGTAAAAAAAAAGTTTTCCCAAAAAAAGCATTTTATGCCATTTTTAGGTTTTGTAGGGACTCCTAATGACGTTTTGAGACATCTCCTACAACTACAGCACCAGAATTGTACTGCTGAATCAAGTCGGTTTTTTGGCATTTTTACGACAGGGTCCCCCCTTACGACATTTTAGCAAAAAATGTTTTTCTTAAAAAATGCATTTTCTTACATTTTCTTACTTTTACGGGTTTAGTCGGGACTCCTGATGACGTTTTGAGACATCTCCTACAACTACAGCACCAGAATTGTGCTGCTGAAGCAAGTCTGTTTTTTGAAATATTTTTTGTAAAAAAAAAGTTTTCCCAAAAAAAGCATTTTATGCCATTTTTAGGTTTTGTAGGGACTCCTGATGACGTTTTGAGACATCTCCTACAACTACAGCACCAGAATTGTACTGCTGAATCAAGTCGGTTTTTTGGCATTTTTACGACAGGGTCCCCCCTTACGACATTTTAGCAAAAAATGTTTTTCTTAAAAAATGCATTTTCTTACATTTTCTTACTTTTACGGGTTTAGTCGGGACTCCTGATGACGTTTTGAGACATCTCCTACAACTACAGCACCAGAATTGTGCTGCTGAAGCAAGTCTGTTTTTTGAAATTTTTTTTGTAAAAAAAAAGTTTTCCAAAAAAAGCATTTTATGCCATTTTTAGGTTTTGTAGGGTCTCCTGATGACGTTTTAAGACATCTCCTACAACTACAGCACCAGAATTGTGCTGCTGAAGCAAGTCAGTTTTTTGGAATTTTTACGACAGGGTCCCCCCTTACGACATTTTAGCTAAAAATGTTTTTCGTAAAAAATGCATTTTCTTACATTTTCTTACATTTACGGGTTTAGTCGGGACTCCTGATGACGTTTTGAGACATCTCCTACAACTACAGCACCAGAATTGTGCTGCTGAAGCAAGTCTGTTTTTTGAATTTTTTTTTGTAAAAAAAAAGTTTTCCCAAAAAAAGCATTTTATGCCATTTTTAGGTTTTGTAGGGACTCCTGATGACGTTTTGAGACATCTCCTACAACTACAGCACCAGAATTGTACTGCTGAAGCAAGTCGGTTTTTTGGCATTTTTACGTCAGGGTCCCCCCTTACGACATTTTAGCAAAAAAATTTTCGTAAAAAATGCATTTTCTTACATTTTCTTACATTTACGGGTTTAGTCAGGACTCCTGATGACGTTTTGAGACATCTCCTACAACTACAGCACCAGAATTGTACTGCTGAAGCAAGTCCGTTTTATGGCATTTTTACGACAGGGTCCCCCCTTACGACATTTTAGCAAAAAATGTTTTTCGTAAAAAATGCATTTTCTTACATTTTCTTACATTTACGGGTTTAGTCGGGACTCCTGATGACGTTTTGAGACATCTCCTACAACTACAGCACCAGAATTGTGCTGCTGAAGCAAGTCAGTTTTTTGGAATTTTTACGACAGGGTCTCCCCTTACGACATTTTAGCAAAAAATGTTTTTCTTAAAAAATGCATTTTCTTACATTTTCTTACATTTACGGGTTTAGTCGGGACTCCTGATGACGTTTTGAGACATCTCCTACAACTACAGCACCAGAATTGTGCTGCTGAAGCAAGTCCGTTTTTTGGAATTTTTTTTTGTAAAAAAAAAGTTTTCCCAAAAAAAGCATTTATGCCATTTTTAGGTTTTGTAGGGACTCCTGATGACGTTTTGAGACATCTCCTACAACTACAGCACCAAAATTGTACTGCTGAAGCAAGTCAGTTTTTTGGCATTTTTACGACAGGGTGCCCCCTTACGACATTTTAGCAAAAAATGTTTTTCTTAAAAAATGCATTTTCTTACATTTACGGGTTTAGTCGGGACTCCTGATGACGTTTTGAGACATCTCCTACAACTACAGCACCAGAATTGTGCTGCTGAAGCAAGTCTGTTTTTTGAAAAAAATTTTATAAAAAAAAGTTTTCCCAAAAAAAGCATTTTATGCCATTTTTAGGTTTTGTAGGGACTCCTGATGACGTTTTGAGACATCTCCTACAACTACAGCACCAGAATTGTACTGCTGAAGCAAGTCGGTTTTTTGGCATTTTTACGACAGGGTCCCCCCTTACGACATTTTAGCAAAAAATGTTTTTCGCAAAAAATGCATTTTCTTACATTTTCTTACTTTTACGGGTTTAGTCGGGACTCCCGATGACGTTTTGAGACATCTCCTACAACTACAGCACCAGAATTGTGCTGCTGAAGCAAGTCTGTTTTTTGAATTTTTTTTTGTAAAAAAAAAGTTTTCCCAAAAAAAGCATTTTATGCCATTTTTAGGTTTTGTAGGGACTCCTGATGACGTTTTAAGACATCTCCTACAACTACAGCACCAGAATTGTGCTGCTGAAGCAAGTCAGTTTTTTGGAATTTTTACGACAGGGTCCCCCCTTACGACATTTTAGCAAAAAATGTTTTTCGTAAAAAATGCATTTTCTTACATTTTCTTACATTTACGGGTTTAGTCGGGACTCCTGATGACGTTTTGAGACATCTCCTACAACTACAGCACCAGAATTGTGCTGCTGAAGCAAGTCCGTTTTTTGGAAAAAAATTTTGTAAAAAAAAGGTTTTCCCAAAAAAAGCATTTTATGCCATTTTTAGGTTTTATAGGGACTCCTGATGACGTTTTGAGACATCTCCTACAACTACAGCACCAGAATTGTACTGCTGAAGCAAGTCCGTTTTTTGGCATTTTTACGACATTTTAGCAAAAAATGTTTTTCGTAAAAAATGCATTTTCTTACATTTTCTTACATTTACGGGTTTAGTCGGGACTCCTGATGACGTTTTGAGACATCTCCTACAACTACAGCACCAGAATTGTGCTGCTGAAGCAAGTCAGTTTTTTGGCATTTTTACGACAGGGTCCCCCTTTACGACATTTTAGCAAAAAATGTTTTTCGTAAAAAATGCATTTTCTTACATTTTCTTACATTTACGGGTTTAGTCGGGACTCCTGATGACGTTTTGAGACATCTCCTACAACTACAGCACCAGAATTGTGCTGCTGAAGCAAGTCCGTTTTTTGGAATTTTTTTTTGTAAAAAAAAAGCATTTTATGCCATTTTTAGGTTTTGTAGGGACTCCTGATGACGTTTTGAGACATCTCCTACAACTACAGCACCAGAATTGTACTGCTGAAGCAAGTCAGTTTTTTGGCATTTTTACGACAGGGTCCCCCCTTACGACATTTTAGCAAAAAATGTTTTTCGTAAAAAATGCATTTTCTTACATTTTCTTACATTTACGGGTTTAGTCGGGACTCCTGATGACGTTTTGAGACATCTCCTACAACTACAGCACCAGAATTGTGCTGCTGAAGCAAGTCCGTTTTTTGGAATTTTTTTTTGTAAAAAAAAAGTTTTCCCAAAAAAAAGCATTTTATGCCATTTTTAGGTTTTGTAGGGACTCCTGATGACGTTTTGAGACATCTCCTACAACTACAGCACCAGAATTGTACTGCTGAAGCAAGTCGTTTTTTTGGCATTTTTACGACAGGGTCCCCCCTTACGACATTTTAGCAAAAAATGTTTTTCTTAAAAAATGCATTTTCTTACATTTTCTTACATTTACGGGTTTAGTCGGGACTCCTGATGACGTTTTGAGACATCTCCTACAACTACAGCACCAGAATTGTGCTGCTGAAGCAAGTCTGTTTTTTGAATTTTTTTTTGTAAAAAAAAAGTTTTCCCAAAAAAAGTTTTTTATGCCATTTTTAGGTTTTGTAGGGACTCCTGATGACGTTTTGAGACATCTCCTACAACTACAGCACCAGAATTGTACTGCTGAAGCAAGTCGGTTTTTTTGGGATTTTTACGACAGGGTCCCCCCTTACGACATTTTAGCAAAAAATGTTTTTCGTAAAAAATGCATTTTCTTCCATTTTCTTACATTTACGGGTTTAGTCGGGACTCCTGATGACGTTTTGAGACATCTCCTACAACTACAGCACCAGAATTGTACTGCTGAAGCAAGTCCGTTTTTTGGCATTTTTACGACAGGGTCCCCCCTTACGACATTTTAGCAAAAAATGTTTTTCGTAAAAAATGCATTTTCTTACATTTACGGGTTTAGTCGGGACTCCTGATGACGTTTTGAGACATCTCCTACAACTACAGCACCAGAATTGTACTGCTGAAGCAAGTCCGTTTTTTGGAAAAAATTTTTGTAAAAAAAAAGTTTTCCCAAAAAAAGCATTTTATGCCATTTTTAGGTTTTGTAGGGACTCCTGATGACGTTTTGAGACATCTCCTACAACTACAGCACCAGAATTGTGCTGCTGAAGCAAGTCCGTTTTTTGGAATTTTTTTTTGTAAAAAAAAAGTTTTCCAAAAAAAGCATTTTATGCCATTTTTAGGTTTTGTAGCGACTCCTGATGACGTTTTAAGACATCTCCTACAACTACAGCATCAGAATTGTGCTGCTGAAGCAAGTCAGTTTTTTGGCATTTTTACGACAGGGTCCCCCCTTACGACATTTTAGCAAAAAATGTTTTTCTTAAAAAATGCATTTTCTTACATTTTCTTACATTTACGGGTTTAGTCGGGACTCCTGATGACGTTTTGAGACATCTCCTACAACTACAGCACCAGAATTGTACTGCTGAAGCAAGTCCGTTTTTTGGCATTTTTACGACAGGGTCCCCCCTTACGACATTTTAGCAAAAAATGTTTTTCGTAAAAAATGCATTTTCTTACATTTACGGGTTTAGTCGGGACTCCTGATGACGTTTTGAGACATCTCCTACAACTACAGCACCAGAATTGTACTGCTGAAGCAAGTCCGTTTTTTGGCATTTTTACGACAGGGTCCCCCCTTACGACATTTTAGCAAAAAATGTTTTTCGTAAAAAATGCATTTTCTTACATTTTCTTACATTTACGGGTTTAGTCGGGACACCTGATGACGTTTTGAGACATCTCCTACAACTACAGCACCAGAATTGTGCTGCTGAAGCAAGTCTGTTTTTTGAATTTTTTTTTGTAAAAAAAAAGTTTTCCCAAAAAAAGCATTTTATGCCATTTTTAGGTTTTGTAGGGACTCCTGATGACGTTTTGAGACATCTCCTACAACTACAGCACCAGAATTGTACTGCTGAAGCAAGTCCGTTTTTTGGCATTTTTACGACAGGGTCCCCCCTTACAACATTTTAGCAAAAAATGTTTTTCGTAAAAAATGCATTTTCTTACATTTTCTTACATTTACGGGTTTAGTCGGGACTCCTGATGACGTTTTGAGACATCTCCTACAACTACAACACCAGAATTGTGCTGCTGAAGCAAGTCTGTTTTTTGAATTTTTTTTTGTAAAAAAAAAGTTTTCCCAAAAAAAGCATTTTATGCCATTTTTAGGTTTTGTAGGGACTCCTGATGACGTTTTGAGACATCTCCTACAACTACAGCACCAGAATTGTACTGCTGAAGCAAGTCGGTTTTTTGGCATTTTTACGACAGGGTCCCCCCTTACAACATTTTAGCAAAAAATGTTTTTCTTAAAAAATGCATTTTCTTACATTTTCTTACATTTACGGGTTTAGTCGGGACTCCTGATGATGTTTTGAGACATCTCCTACAACTACAGCACCAGAATTGTGCTGCTGAAGCAAGTCTGTTTTTTGAATTTTTTTTTGTAAAAAAAAAGTTTTCCCAAAAAAAGCATTTTATGCCATTTTTAGGTTTTGTAGGGACTCCTGATGACGTTTTGAGACATCTCCTACAACTACAGCACCAGAATTGTACTGCTGAAGCAAGTCGGTTTTTTGGCATATTTACGACAGGGTCCCTCCCCCCTTACGACATTTTAGCAAAAAATGTTTTTCTTAAAAAATGCATTTTCTTACATTTTCTTACATTTACGGGTTTAGTCGGGACTCCTGATGACGTTTTGAGACATCTCCTACAACTACAGCACCAGAATTGTACTGCTGAAGCAAGTCCGTTTTTTGGCATTTTTACGACAGGGTCCCCCCTTACGACATTTTAGCAAAGAATGTTTTTCGTAAAAAATGCATTTTCTTACATTTTCTTACATTTACGGGTTTAGTCGGGACTCCTGATGACGTTTTGAGACATCTCCTACAACTACAGCACCAGAATTGTGCTGCTGAAGCAAGTCTGTTTTTTGAATTTTTTTTTGTAAAAAAAAAGTTTTCCCAAAAAAAGCATTTTATGCCATTTTTAGGTTTTGTAGGGACTCCTGATGACGTTTTGAGACATCTCCTACAACTACAGCACCAGAATTGTACTGCTGAAGCAAGTCGGTTTTTTGGCATTTTTACGACAGGGTCCCCCCTTACGACATTTTAGCAAAAAATGTTTTTCGTAAAAAATGCATTTTCTTACATTTTCTTACATTTACGGGTTTAGTCGGGACTCCTGATGACGTTTTGAGAAATCTCCTACAACTACAGCACCAGAATTGTGCTGCTGAAGCAAGTCTGTTTTTTGAATTTTTTTTTGTAAAAAAAAAAGTTTTCCCAAAAAAAGCATTTTATGCCATTTTTAGGTTTTGTAGGGACTCCTGATGACGTTTTGAGACATCTCCTACAACTACAGCACCAGAATTGTACTGCTGAAGCAAGTCGTTTTTTTGGCATTTTTACGACAGGGTCCCCCCTTACGACATTTTAGCAAAAAATGTTTTTCTTAAAAAATGCATTTTCTTACATTTTCTTACATTTACGGGTTTAGTCGGGACTCCTGATGACGTTTTGAGACATCTCCTACAACTACAGCACCAGAATTGTACTGCTGAAGCAAGTCCGTTTTTTGGCATTTTTACGACAGGGTCCCCCCTTACGACATTTTAGCAAAAAATGTTTTTCGTAAAAAATGCATTTTCTTACATTTACGGGTTTAGTCGGGACTCCTGATGACGTTTTGAGACATCTCCTACAACTACAGCACCAGAATTGTACTGCTGAAGCAAGTCCGTTTTTTGGCATTTTTACGACAGGGTCCCCCCTTACGACATTTTAGCAAAAAACGTTTTTCGTAAAAAATGCATTTTCTTACATTTTCTTACATTTACGGGTTTAGTCGGGACACCTGATGACGTTTTGAGACATCTCCTACAACTACAGCACCAGAATTGTGCTGCTGAAGCAAGTCTGTTTTTTGAATTTTTTTTTGTAAAAAAAAAGTTTTCCCAAAAAAAGCATTTTATGCCATTTTTAGGTTTTGTAGGGACTCCTGATGACGTTTTGAGACATCTCCTACAACTACAGCACCAGAATTGTACTGCTGAAGCAAGTCCGTTTTTTGGCATTTTTACGACAGGGTCCCCCCTTACAACATTTTAGCAAAAAATGTTTTTCGTAAAAAATGCATTTTCTTACATTTTCTTACATTTACGGGTTTAGTCGGGACTCCTGATGACGTTTTGAGACATCTCCTACAACTACAACACCAGAATTGTGCTGCTGAAGCAAGTCTGTTTTTTGAATTTTTTTTTGTAAAAAAAAAGTTTTCCCAAAAAAAGCATTTTATGCCATTTTTAGGTTTTGTAGGGACTCCTGATGACGTTTTGAGACATCTCCTACAACTACAGCACCAGAATTGTACTGCTGAAGCAAGTCGGTTTTTTGGCATTTTTACGACAGGGTCCCCCCTTACGACATTTTAGCAAAAAATGTTTTTCTTAAAAAATGCATTTTCTTACATTTTCTTACATTTACGGGTTTAGTCGGGACTCCTGATGATGTTTTGAGACATCTCCTACAACTACAGCACCAGAATTGTGCTGCTGAAGCAAGTCTGTTTTTTGAATTTTTTTTTGTAAAAAAAAAGTTTTCCCAAAAAAAGCATTTTATGCCATTTTTAGGTTTTGTAGGGACTCCTGATGACGTTTTGAGACATCTCCTACAACTACAGCACCAGAATTGTACTGCTGAAGCAAGTCGGTTTTTTGGCATATTTACGACAGGGTCCCTCCCCCCTTACGACATTTTAGCAAAAAATGTTTTTCTTAAAAAATGCATTTTCTTACATTTTCTTACATTTACGGGTTTAGTCGGGACTCCTGATGACGTTTTGAGACATCTCCTACAACTACAGCACCAGAATTGTACTGCTGAAGCAAGTCCGTTTTTTGGCATTTTTACGACAGGGTCCCCCCTTACGACATTTTAGCAAAGAATGTTTTTCGTAAAAAATGCATTTTCTTACATTTTCTTACATTTACGGGTTTAGTCGGGACTCCTGATGACGTTTTGAGACATCTCCTACAACTACAGCACCAGAATTGTGCTGCTGAAGCAAGTCTGTTTTTTGAATTTTTTTTTGTAAAAAAAAAGTTTCCCCAAAAAAAGCATTTTATGCCATTTTTAGGTTTTGTAGGGACTCCTGATGACGTTTTGAGACATCTCCTACAACTACAGCACCAGAATTGTACTGCTGAAGCAAGTCGTTTTTTTGGCATTTTTACGACAGGGTCCCCCCTTACGACATTTTAGCAAAAAATGTTTTTCTTAAAAAATGCATTTTCTTACATTTACGGGTTTAGTCGGGACTCCTGATGACGTTTTGAGACATCTCCTACAACTACAGCACCAGAATTGTACTGCTGAAGCAAGTCCGTTTTTTGGCATTTTTACGACAGGGTCCCCCCTTACGACATTTTAGCAAAGAATGTTTTTCGTAAAAAATGCATTTTCTTACATTTTCTTATATTTACGGGTTTAGTCGGGACTCCTGATGACGTTTTGAGACATCTCCTACAACTACAGCACCAGAATTGTGCTGCTGAAGCAAGTCCGTTTTTTGGAATTTTTTTTTGTAAAAAAAAAGTTTTCCCAAAAAAAGCATTTTATGCCATTTTTAGGTTTTGTAGGGACTCCTGATGACGTTTTGAGACATCTCCTACAACTACAGCACCAGAATTGTACTGCTGAATCAAGTCGGTTTTTTGGCATTTTTACGACAGGGTCCCCCCTTACGACATTTTAGCAAAAAATGTTTTTCTTAAAAAATGCATTTTCTTACATTTTCTTACTTTTACGGGTTTAGTCGGGACTCCTGATGACGTTTTGAGACATCTCCTACAACTACAGCACCAGAATTGTGCTGCTGAAGCAAGTCTGTTTTTTGAAATATTTTTTGTAAAAAAAAAGTTTTCCCAAAAAAAGCATTTTATGCCATTTTTAGGTTTTGTAGGGACTCCTGATGACGTTTTGACACATCTCCTACAACTACAGCACCAGAATTGTACTGCTGAATCAAGTCGGTTTTTTGGCATTTTTACGACAGGGTCCCCCCTTACGACATTTTAGCTAAAAATGTTTTTCGTAAAAAATGCATTTTCTTACATTTTCTTACATTTACGGGTTTAGTCGGGACTCCTGATGACGTTTTGAGACATCTCCTACAACTACAGCACCAGAATTGTGCTGCTGAAGCAAGTCTGTTTTTTGAATTTTTTTTTGTAAAAAAAAAGTTTTCCCAAAAAAAGCATTTTATGCCATTTTTAGGTTTTGTAGGGACTCCTGATGACGTTTTGAGACATCTCCTACAACTACAGCACCAGAATTGTACTGCTGAAGCAAGTCGGTTTTTTGGCATTTTTACGTCAGGGTCCCCCCTTACGACATTTTAGCAAAAAATGTTTTTCGTAAAAAATGCATTTTCTTACATTTTCTTACATTTACGGGTTTAGTCAGGACTCCTGATGACGTTTTGAGACATCTCCTACAACTACAGCACCAGAATTGTACTGCTGAAGCAAGTCCGTTTTATGGCATTTTTACGACAGGGTCCCCCCTTACGACATTTTAGCAAAAAATGTTTTTCGTAAAAAATGCATTTTCTTACATTTTCTTACATTTACGGGTTTAGTCGGGACTCCTGATGACGTTTTGAGACATCTCCTACAACTACAGCACCAGAATTGTGCTGCTGAAGCAAGTCAGTTTTTTGGAATTTTTACGACAGGGTCTCCCCTTACGACATTTTAGCAAAAAATGTTTTTCTTAAAAAATGCATTTTCTTACATTTACGGGTTTAGTCGGGACTCCTGATGACGTTTTGAGACATCTCCTACAACTACAGCACCAGAATTGTGCTGCTGAAGCAAGTCCGTTTTTTGGAATTTTTTTTTGTAAAAAAAAAGTTTTCCCAAAAAAAGCATTTTATGCCATTTTTAGGTTTTGTAGGGACTCCTGATGACGTTTTGAGACATCTCCTACAACTACAGCACCAGAATTGTACTGCTGAATCAAGTCGGTTTTTTGGCATTTTTACGACAGGGTCCCCCCTTACGACATTTTAGCAAAAAATGTTTTTCTTAAAAAATGCATTTTCTTACATTTTCTTACTTTTACGGGTTTAGTCGGGACTCCTGATGACGTTTTGAGACATCTCCTACAACTACAGCACCAGAATTGTGCTGCTGAAGCAAGTCTGTTTTTTGAATTTTTTTTTGTAAAAAAAAAGTTTTCCAAAAAAAGCATTTTATGCCATTTTTAGCTTTTGTAGGGTCTCCTGATGACGTTTTAAGACATCTCCTACAACTACAGCACCAGAATTGTGCTGCTGAAGCAAGTCAGTTTTTTGGAATTTTTACGACAGGGTCCCCCCTTACGACATTTTAGCTAAAAATGTTTTTCGTAAAAAATGCATTTTCTTACATTTTCTTACATTTACGGGTTTAGTCGGGACTCCTGATGACGTTTTGAGACATCTCCTACAACTACAGCACCAGAATTGTGCTGCTGAAGCAAGTCTGTTTTTTGAATTTTTTTTTGTAAAAAAAAAGTTTTCCCAAAAAAAGCATTTTATGCCATTTTTAGGTTTTGTAGGGACTCCTGATGACGTTTTGAGACATCTCCTACAACTACAGCACCAGAATTGTACTGCTGAAGCAAGTCGGTTTTTTGGCATTTTTACGTCAGGGTCCCCCCTTACGACATTTTAGCAAAAAATGTTTTTCGTAAAAAATGCATTTTCTTACATTTTCGGGTTTAGTCAGGACTCCTGATGACGTTTTGAGACATCTCCTACAACTACAGCACCAGAATTGTACTGCTGAAGCAAGTCCGTTTTATGGCATTTTTACGACAGGGTCCCCCCTTACGACATTTTAGCAAAAAATGTTTTTCGTAAAAAATGCATTTTCTTACATTTTCTTACATTTACGGGTTTAGTCGGGACTCCTGATGACGTTTTGAGACATCTCCTACAACTACAGCACCAGAATTGTGCTGCTGAAGCAAGTCAGTTTTTTGGAATTTTTACGACAGGGTCTCCCCTTACGACATTTTAGCAAAAAATGTTTTTCTTAAAAAATGCATTTTCTTACATTTTCTTACATTTACGGGTTTAGTCGGGACTCCTGATGACGTTTTGAGACATCTCCTACAACTACAGCACCAGAATTGTGCTGCTGAAGCAAGTCCGTTTTTTGGAATTTTTTTTTGTAAAAAAAAAGTTTTCCCAAAAAAAGCATTTTATGCCATTTTTAGGTTTTGTAGGGACTCCTGATGACGTTTTGAGACATCTCCTACAACTACAGCACCAAAATTGTACTGCTGAAGCAAGTCAGTTTTTTGGCATTTTTACGACAGGGTGCCCCCTTACGACATTTTAGCAAAAAATGTTTTTCTCAAAAAATGCATTTTCTCACATTTTCTTACATTTACGGGTTTAGTCGGGACTCCTGATGACGTTTTGAGACATCTCCTACAACTACAGCACCAGAATTGTGCTGCTGAAGCAAGTCTGTTTTTTGAAAAAAATTTTATAAAAAAAAGTTTTCCCAAAAAAAGCATTTTATGCCATTTTTAGGTTTTGTAGGGACTCCTGATGACGTTTTGAGACATCTCCTACAACTACAGCACCAGAATTGTACTGCTGAAGCAAGTCGTTTTTTTGGCATTTTTACGACAGGGTCCCCCCTTACGACATTTTAGCAAAAAATGTTTTTCTTAAAAAATGCATTTTCTTACATTTACGGGTTTAGTCGGGACTCCTGATGACGTTTTGAGACATCTCCTACAACTACAGCACCAGAATTGTACTGCTGAAGCAAGTCCGTTTTTTGGCATTTTTACGACAGGGTCCCCCCTTACGACATTTTAGCAAAGAATGTTTTTCGTAAAAAATGCATTTTCTTACATTTTCTTACATTTACGGGTTTAGTCGGGACTCCTGATGACGTTTTGAGACATCTCCTACAACTACAGCACCAGAATTGTGCTGCTGAAGCAAGTCCGTTTTTTGGAATTTTTTTTTGTAAAAAAAAAGTTTTCCCAAAAAAAGCATTTTATGCCATTTTTAGGTTTTGTAGGGACTCCTGATGACGTTTTGAGACATCTCCTACAACTACAGCACCAGAATTGTACTGCTGAATCAAGTCGGTTTTTTGGCATTTTTACGACAGGGTCCCCCCTTACGACATTTTAGCAAAAAATGTTTTTCTTAAAAAATGCATTTTCTTACATTTTCTTACTTTTACGGGTTTAGTCGGGACTCCTGATGACGTTTTGAGACATCTCCTACAACTACAGCACCAGAATTGTGCTGCTGAAGCAAGTCTGTTTTTTGAATTTTTTTTTGTAAAAAAAAAGTTTTCCAAAAAAAGCATTTTATGCCATTTTTAGGTTTTGTAGGGTCTCCTGATGACGTTTTAAGACATCTCCTACAACTACAGCACCAGAATTGTGCTGCTGAAGCAAGTCAGTTTTTTGGAATTTTTACGACAGGGTCCCCCCTTACGACATTTTAGCTAAAAATGTTTTTCGTAAAAAATGCATTTTCTTACATTTTCTTACATTTACGGGTTTAGTCGGGACTCCTGATGACGTTTTGAGACATCTCCTACAACTACAGCACCAGAATTGTGCTGCTGAAGCAAGTCTGTTTTTTGAATTTTTTTTTGTAAAAAAAAAGTTTTCCCAAAAAAAGCATTTTATGCCATTTTTAGGTTTTGTAGGGACTCCTGATGACGTTTTGAGACATCTCCTACAACTACAGCACCAGAATTGTACTGCTGAAGCAAGTCGGTTTTTTGGCATTTTTACGTCAGGGTCCCCCCTTACGACATTTTAGCAAAAAATGTTTTTCGTAAAAAATGCATTTTCTTACATTTTCTTACATTTACGGGTTTAGTCAGGACTCCTGATGACGTTTTGAGACATCTCCTACAACTACAGCACCAGAATTGTACTGCTGAAGCAAGTCCGTTTTATGGCATTTTTACGACAGGGTCCCCCCTTACGACATTTTAGCAAAAAATGTTTTTCGTAAAAAATGCATTTTCTTACATTTTCTTACATTTACGGGTTTAGTCGGGACTCCTGATGACGTTTTGAGACATCTCCTACAACTACAGCACCAGAATTGTGCTGCTGAAGCAAGTCAGTTTTTTGGAATTTTTACGACAGGGTCTCCCCTTACGACATTTTAGCAAAAAATGTTTTTCTTAAAAAATGCATTTTCTTACATTTTCTTACATTTACGGGTTTAGTCGGGACTCCTGATGACGTTTTGAGACATCTCCTACAACTACAGCACCAGAATTGTGCTGCTGAAGCAAGTCCGTTTTTTGGAAAAAATTTTTGTAAAAAAAAAGTTTTCCCAAAAAAAGCATTTTATGCCATTTTTAGGTTTTGTAGGGACTCCTGATGACGTTTTGAGACATCTCCTACAACTACAGCACCAAAATTGTACTGCTGAAGCAAGTCAGTTTTTTGGCATTTTTACGACAGGGTGCCCCCTTACGACATTTTAGCAAAAAATGTTTTTCTCAAAAAATGCATTTTCTTACATTTTCTTACATTTACGGGTTTAGTCGGGACTCCTGATGACGTTTTGAGACATCTCCTACAACTACAGCACCAGAATTGTGCTGCTGAAGCAAGTCTGTTTTTTTAAAAAATTTTTATAAAAAAAAGTTTTCCCAAAAAAAGCATTTTATGCCATTTTTAGGTTTTGTAGGGACTCCTGATGACGTTTTGAGACATCTCCTACAACTACAGCACCAGAATTGTACTGCTGAAGCAAGTCGGTTTTTTGGCATTTTTACGACAGGGTCCCCCCTTACGACATTTTAGCAAAAAATGTTTTTCTTAAAAAATGCATTTTCTTACATTTTCTTACTTTTACGGGTTTAGTCGGGACTCCTGATGACGTTTTGAGACATCTCCTACAACTACAGCACCAGAATTGTGCTGCTGAAGCAAGTCGGTTTTTTGAATTTTTTTTTGTAAAAAAAAAGTTTTCCAAAAAAAGCATTTTATGCCATTTTTAGGTTTTGTAGGGTCTCCTGATGACGTTTTAAGACATCTCCTACAACTACAGCACCAGAATTGTACTGCTGAAGCAAGTCGGTTTTTTGGCATTTTTACGACAGGGTCCCCCCTTACGACATTTTAGCAAAAAATGTTTTTCGTAAAAAATGCATTTTCTTACATTTTCTTACATTTACGGGTTTAGTCGGGACTCCTGATGACGTTTTGAGACATCTCCTACAACTACAGCACCAGAATTGTGCTGCTGAAGCAAGTCCGTTTTTTGGAAAAAAATGTTGTAAAAAAAAGGTTTTCCCAAAAAAAGCATTTTATGCCATTTTTAGGTTTTATAGGGACTCCTGATGACGTTTTGAGACATCTCCTACAACTACAGCACCAGAATTGTACTGCTGAAGCAAGTCCGTTTTTTGGCATTTTTACGACATTTTAGCAAAAAATGTTTTTCGTAAAAAATGCATTTTCTTACATTTTCTTACATTTACGGGTTTAGTCGGGACTCCTGATGACGTTTTGAGACATCTCCTACAACTACAGCACCAGAATTGTGCTGCTGAAGCAAGTCAGTTTTTTGGCATTTTTACGACAGGGTCCCCCCTTACGACATTTTAGCAAAAAATGTTTTTCGTAAAAAATGCATTTTCTTACATTTTCTTACATTTACGGGTTTAGTCGGGACTCCTGATGACGTTTTGAGACATCTCCTACAACTACAGCACCAGAATTGTGCTGCTGAAGCAAGTCCGTTTTTTGGAATTTTTTTTTGTAAAAAAAAAGCATTTTATGCCATTTTTAGGTTTTGTAGGGACTCCTGATGACGTTTTGAGACATCTCCTACAACTACAGCACCAGAATTGTACTGCTGAAGCAAGTCAGTTTTTTGGCATTTTTACGACAGGGTCCCCCCTTACGACATTTTAGCAAAAAATGTTTTTCTTAAAAAATGCATTTTCTTACATTTACGGGTTTAGTCGGGACTCCTGATGACGTTTTGAGACATCTCCTACAACTACAGCACCAGAATTGTGCTGCTGAAGCAAGTCTGTTTTTTGAAAAAAATTTTATAAAAAAAAGTTTTCCCAAAAAAAGCATTTTATGCCATTTTTAGGTTTTGTAGGGACTCCTGATGACGTTTTGAGACATCTCCTACAACTACAGCACCAGAATTGTACTGCTGAAGCAAGTCGGTTTTTTGGCATTTTTACGACAGGGTCCCCCCTTACGACATTTTAGCAAAAAATGTTTTTCGCAAAAAATGCATTTTCTTACATTTTCTTACTTTTACGGGTTTAGTCGGGACTCCCGATGACGTTTTGAGACATCTCCTACAACTACAGCACCAGAATTGTGCTGCTGAAGCAAGTCTGTTTTTTGAATTTTTTTTTGTAAAAAAAAAGTTTTCCCAAAAAAAGCATTTTATGCCATTTTTAGGTTTTGTAGGGACTCCTGATGACGTTTTAAGACATCTCCTACAACTACAGCACCAGAATTGTGCTGCTGAAGCAAGTCAGTTTTTTGGAATTTTTACGACAGGGTCCCCCCTTACGACATTTTAGCAAAAAATGTTTTTCGTAAAAAATGCATTTTCTTCCATTTTCTTACATTTACGGGTTTAGTCGGGACTCCTGATGACGTTTTGAGACATCTCCTACAACTACAGCACCAGAATTGTGCTGCTGAAGCAAGTCCGTTTTTTGGAATTTTTTTTTGTAAAAAAAAAGTTTTCCCAAAAAAAGCATTTTATGCCATTTTTAGGTTTTGTAGGGACTCCTGATGACGTTTTGAGACATCTCCTACAACTACAGCACCAGAATTGTACTGCTGAAGCAAGTCGGTTTTTTGGCATTTTTACGACAGGGTCCCCCCTTACGACATTTTAGCAAAAAATGTTTTTCGTAAAAAATGCATTTTCTTACATTTTCTTACATTTACGGGTTTAGTCGGGACTCCTGATGACGTTTTGAGACATCTCCTACAACTACAGCACCAGAATTGTGCTGCTGAAGCAAGTCCGTTTTTTGGAAAAAAATTTTGTAAAAAAAAGGTTTTCCCAAAAAAAGCATTTTATGCCATTTTTAGGTTTTATAGGGACTCCTGATGACGTTTTGAGACATCTCCTACAACTACAGCACCAGAATTGTACTGCTGAATCAAGTCGGTTTTTTGGCATTTTTACGACAGGGTCCCCCCTTACGACATTTTAGCAAAAAATGTTTTTCTTAAAAAATGCATTTTCTTACATTTTCTTACTTTTACGGGTTTAGTCGGGACTCCTGATGACGTTTTGAGACATCTCCTACAACTACAGCACCAGAATTGTGCTGCTGAAGCAAGTCTGTTTTTTGAAATATTTTTTGTAAAAAAAAAGTTTTCCCAAAAAAAGCATTTTATGCCATTTTTAGGTTTTGTAGGGACTCCTGATGACGTTTTGACACATCTCCTACAACTACAGCACCAGAATTGTACTGCTGAATCAAGTCGGTTTTTTGGCATTTTTACGACAGGGTCCCCCCTTACGACATTTTAGCTAAAAATGTTTTTCGTAAAAAATGCATTTTCTTACATTTTCTTACATTTACGGGTTTAGTCGGGACTCCTGATGACGTTTTGAGACATCTCCTACAACTACAGCACCAGAATTGTGCTGCTGAAGCAAGTCTGTTTTTTGAATTTTTTTTTGTAAAAAAAAAGTTTTCCCAAAAAAAGCATTTTATGCCATTTTTAGGTTTTGTAGGGACTCCTGATGACGTTTTGAGACATCTCCTACAACTACAGCACCAGAATTGTACTGCTGAAGCAAGTCGGTTTTTTGGCATTTTTACGTCAGGGTCCCCCCTTACGACATTTTAGCAAAAAATGTTTTTCGTAAAAAATGCATTTTCTTACATTTTCTTACATTTACGGGTTTAGTCAGGACTCCTGATGACGTTTTGAGACATCTCCTACAACTACAGCACCAGAATTGTACTGCTGAAGCAAGTCCGTTTTATGGCATTTTTACGACAGGGTCCCCCCTTACGACATTTTAGCAAAAAATGTTTTTCGTAAAAAATGCATTTTCTTACATTTTCTTACATTTACGGGTTTAGTCGGGACTCCTGATGACGTTTTGAGACATCTCCTACAACTACAGCACCAGAATTGTGCTGCTGAAGCAAGTCAGTTTTTTGGAATTTTTACGACAGGGTCTCCCCTTACGACATTTTAGCAAAAAATGTTTTTCTTAAAAAATGCATTTTCTTACATTTACGGGTTTAGTCGGGACTCCTGATGACGTTTTGAGACATCTCCTACAACTACAGCACCAGAATTGTGCTGCTGAAGCAAGTCCGTTTTTTGGAATTTTTTTTTGTAAAAAAAAAGTTTTCCCAAAAAAAGCATTTTATGCCATTTTTAGGTTTTGTAGGGACTCCTGATGACGTTTTGAGACATCTCCTACAACTACAGCACCAGAATTGTACTGCTGAATCAAGTCGGTTTTTTGGCATTTTTACGACAGGGTCCCCCCTTACGACATTTTAGCAAAAAATGTTTTTCTTAAAAAATGCATTTTCTTACATTTTCTTACTTTTACGGGTTTAGTCGGGACTCCTGATGACGTTTTGAGACATCTCCTACAACTACAGCACCAGAATTGTGCTGCTGAAGCAAGTCTGTTTTTTGAATTTTTTTTTGTAAAAAAAAAGTTTTCCAAAAAAAGCATTTTATGCCATTTTTAGCTTTTGTAGGGTCTCCTGATGACGTTTTAAGACATCTCCTACAACTACAGCACCAGAATTGTGCTGCTGAAGCAAGTCAGTTTTTTGGAATTTTTACGACAGGGTCCCCCCTTACGACATTTTAGCTAAAAATGTTTTTCGTAAAAAATGCATTTTCTTACATTTTCTTACATTTACGGGTTTAGTCGGGACTCCTGATGACGTTTTGAGACATCTCCTACAACTACAGCACCAGAATTGTGCTGCTGAAGCAAGTCTGTTTTTTGAATTTTTTTTTGTAAAAAAAAAGTTTTCCCAAAAAAAGCATTTTATGCCATTTTTAGGTTTTGTAGGGACTCCTGATGACGTTTTGAGACATCTCCTACAACTACAGCACCAGAATTGTACTGCTGAAGCAAGTCGGTTTTTTGGCATTTTTACGTCAGGGTCCCCCCTTACGACATTTTAGCAAAAAATGTTTTTCGTAAAAAATGCATTTTCTTACATTTTCGGGTTTAGTCAGGACTCCTGATGACGTTTTGAGACATCTCCTACAACTACAGCACCAGAATTGTACTGCTGAAGCAAGTCCGTTTTATGGCATTTTTACGACAGGGTCCCCCCTTACGACATTTTAGCAAAAAATGTTTTTCGTAAAAAATGCATTTTCTTACATTTTCTTACATTTACGGGTTTAGTCGGGACTCCTGATGACGTTTTGAGACATCTCCTACAACTACAGCACCAGAATTGTGCTGCTGAAGCAAGTCAGTTTTTTGGAATTTTTACGACAGGGTCTCCCCTTACGACATTTTAGCAAAAAATGTTTTTCTTAAAAAATGCATTTTCTTACATTTTCTTACATTTACGGGTTTAGTCGGGACTCCTGATGACGTTTTGAGACATCTCCTACAACTACAGCACCAGAATTGTGCTGCTGAAGCAAGTCCGTTTTTTGGAATTTTTTTTTGTAAAAAAAAAGTTTTCCCAAAAAAAGCATTTTATGCCATTTTTAGGTTTTGTAGGGACTCCTGATGACGTTTTGAGACATCTCCTACAACTACAGCACCAAAATTGTACTGCTGAAGCAAGTCAGTTTTTTGGCATTTTTACGACAGGGTGCCCCCTTACGACATTTTAGCAAAAAATGTTTTTCTCAAAAAATGCATTTTCTCACATTTTCTTACATTTACGGGTTTAGTCGGGACTCCTGATGACGTTTTGAGACATCTCCTACAACTACAGCACCAGAATTGTGCTGCTGAAGCAAGTCTGTTTTTTGAAAAAAATTTTATAAAAAAAAGTTTTCCCAAAAAAAGCATTTTATGCCATTTTTAGGTTTTGTAGGGACTCCTGATGACGTTTTGAGACATCTCCTACAACTACAGCACCAGAATTGTACTGCTGAAGCAAGTCGTTTTTTTGGCATTTTTACGACAGGGTCCCCCCTTACGACATTTTAGCAAAAAATGTTTTTCTTAAAAAATGCATTTTCTTACATTTACGGGTTTAGTCGGGACTCCTGATGACGTTTTGAGACATCTCCTACAACTACAGCACCAGAATTGTACTGCTGAAGCAAGTCCGTTTTTTGGCATTTTTACGACAGGGTCCCCCCTTACGACATTTTAGCAAAGAATGTTTTTCGTAAAAAATGCATTTTCTTACATTTTCTTACATTTACGGGTTTAGTCGGGACTCCTGATGACGTTTTGAGACATCTCCTACAACTACAGCACCAGAATTGTGCTGCTGAAGCAAGTCCGTTTTTTGGAATTTTTTTTTGTAAAAAAAAAGTTTTCCCAAAAAAAGCATTTTATGCCATTTTTAGGTTTTGTAGGGACTCCTGATGACGTTTTGAGACATCTCCTACAACTACAGCACCAGAATTGTACTGCTGAATCAAGTCGGTTTTTTGGCATTTTTACGACAGGGTCCCCCCTTACGACATTTTAGCAAAAAATGTTTTTCTTAAAAAATGCATTTTCTTACATTTTCTTACTTTTACGGGTTTAGTCGGGACTCCTGATGACGTTTTGAGACATCTCCTACAACTACAGCACCAGAATTGTGCTGCTGAAGCAAGTCTGTTTTTTGAATTTTTTTTTGTAAAAAAAAAGTTTTCCAAAAAAAGCATTTTATGCCATTTTTAGGTTTTGTAGGGTCTCCTGATGACGTTTTAAGACATCTCCTACAACTACAGCACCAGAATTGTGCTGCTGAAGCAAGTCAGTTTTTTGGAATTTTTACGACAGGGTCCCCCCTTACGACATTTTAGCTAAAAATGTTTTTCGTAAAAAATGCATTTTCTTACATTTTCTTACATTTACGGGTTTAGTCGGGACTCCTGATGACGTTTTGAGACATCTCCTACAACTACAGCACCAGAATTGTGCTGCTGAAGCAAGTCTGTTTTTTGAATTTTTTTTTGTAAAAAAAAAGTTTTCCCAAAAAAAGCATTTTATGCCATTTTTAGGTTTTGTAGGGACTCCTGATGACGTTTTGAGACATCTCCTACAACTACAGCACCAGAATTGTACTGCTGAAGCAAGTCGGTTTTTTGGCATTTTTACGTCAGGGTCCCCCCTTACGACATTTTAGCAAAAAATGTTTTTCGTAAAAAATGCATTTTCTTACATTTTCTTACATTTACGGGTTTAGTCAGGACTCCTGATGACGTTTTGAGACATCTCCTACAACTACAGCACCAGAATTGTACTGCTGAAGCAAGTCCGTTTTATGGCATTTTTACGACAGGGTCCCCCCTTACGACATTTTAGCAAAAAATGTTTTTCTTAAAAAATGCATTTTCTTACATTTTCTTACATTTACGGGTTTAGTCGGGACTCCTGATGACGTTTTGAGACATCTCCTACAACTACAGCACCAGAATTGTGCTGCTGAAGCAAGTCCGTTTTTTGGAAAAAATTTTTGTAAAAAAAAAGTTTTCCCAAAAAAAGCATTTTATGCCATTTTTAGGTTTTGTAGGGACTCCTGATGACGTTTTGAGACATCTCCTACAACTACAGCACCAAAATTGTACTGCTGAAGCAAGTCAGTTTTTTGGCATTTTTACGACAGGGTGCCCCCTTACGACATTTTAGCAAAAAATGTTTTTCTCAAAAAATGCATTTTCTTACATTTTCTTACATTTACGGGTTTAGTCGGGACTCCTGATGACGTTTTGAGACATCTCCTACAACTACAGCACCAGAATTGTGCTGCTGAAGCAAGTCTGTTTTTTTAAAAAATTTTTATAAAAAAAAGTTTTCCCAAAAAAAGCATTTTATGCCATTTTTAGGTTTTGTAGGGACTCCTGATGACGTTTTGAGACATCTCCTACAACTACAGCACCAGAATTGTACTGCTGAAGCAAGTCGGTTTTTTGGCATTTTTACGACAGGGTCCCCCCTTACGACATTTTAGCAAAAAATGTTTTTCTTAAAAAATGCATTTTCTTACATTTTCTTACTTTTACGGGTTTAGTCGGGACTCCTGATGACGTTTTGAGACATCTCCTACAACTACAGCACCAGAATTGTGCTGCTGAAGCAAGTCGGTTTTTTGAATTTTTTTTTGTAAAAAAAAAGTTTTCCAAAAAAAGCATTTTATGCCATTTTTAGGTTTTGTAGGGTCTCCTGATGACGTTTTAAGACATCTCCTACAACTACAGCACCAGAATTGTACTGCTGAAGCAAGTCGGTTTTTTGGCATTTTTACGACAGGGTCCCCCCTTACGACATTTTAGCAAAAAATGTTTTTCGTAAAAAATGCATTTTCTTACATTTTCTTACATTTACGGGTTTAGTCGGGACTCCTGATGACGTTTTGAGACATCTCCTACAACTACAGCACCAGAATTGTGCTGCTGAAGCAAGTCCGTTTTTTGGAAAAAAATGTTGTAAAAAAAAGGTTTTCCCAAAAAAAGCATTTTATGCCATTTTTAGGTTTTATAGGGACTCCTGATGACGTTTTGAGACATCTCCTACAACTACAGCACCAGAATTGTACTGCTGAAGCAAGTCCGTTTTTTGGCATTTTTACGACATTTTAGCAAAAAATGTTTTTCGTAAAAAATGCATTTTCTTACATTTTCTTACATTTACGGGTTTAGTCGGGACTCCTGATGACGTTTTGAGACATCTCCTACAACTACAGCACCAGAATTGTGCTGCTGAAGCAAGTCAGTTTTTTGGCATTTTTACGACAGGGTCCCCCCTTACGACATTTTAGCAAAAAATGTTTTTCGTAAAAAATGCATTTTCTTACATTTTCTTACATTTACGGGTTTAGTCGGGACTCCTGATGACGTTTTGAGACATCTCCTACAACTACAGCACCAGAATTGTGCTGCTGAAGCAAGTCCGTTTTTTGGAATTTTTTTTTGTAAAAAAAAAGCATTTTATGCCATTTTTAGGTTTTGTAGGGACTCCTGATGACGTTTTGAGACATCTCCTACAACTACAGCACCAGAATTGTACTGCTGAAGCAAGTCAGTTTTTTGGCATTTTTACGACAGGGTCCCCCCTTACGACATTTTAGCAAAAAATGTTTTTCTTAAAAAATGCATTTTCTTACATTTACGGGTTTAGTCGGGACTCCTGATGACGTTTTGAGACATCTCCTACAACTACAGCACCAGAATTGTGCTGCTGAAGCAAGTCTGTTTTTTGAAAAAAATTTTATAAAAAAAAGTTTTCCCAAAAAAAGCATTTTATGCCATTTTTAGGTTTTGTAGGGACTCCTGATGACGTTTTGAGACATCTCCTACAACTACAGCACCAGAATTGTACTGCTGAAGCAAGTCGGTTTTTTGGCATTTTTACGACAGGGTCCCCCCTTACGACATTTTAGCAAAAAATGTTTTTCGCAAAAAATGCATTTTCTTACATTTTCTTACTTTTACGGGTTTAGTCGGGACTCCCGATGACGTTTTGAGACATCTCCTACAACTACAGCACCAGAATTGTGCTGCTGAAGCAAGTCTGTTTTTTGAATTTTTTTTTGTAAAAAAAAAGTTTTCCCAAAAAAAGCATTTTATGCCATTTTTAGGTTTTGTAGGGACTCCTGATGACGTTTTAAGACATCTCCTACAACTACAGCACCAGAATTGTGCTGCTGAAGCAAGTCAGTTTTTTGGAATTTTTACGACAGGGTCCCCCCTTACGACATTTTAGCAAAAAATGTTTTTCGTAAAAAATGCATTTTCTTCCATTTTCTTACATTTACGGGTTTAGTCGGGACTCCTGATGACGTTTTGAGACATCTCCTACAACTACAGCACCAGAATTGTGCTGCTGAAGCAAGTCCGTTTTTTGGAATTTTTTTTTGTAAAAAAAAAGTTTTCCCAAAAAAAGCATTTTATGCCATTTTTAGGTTTTGTAGGGACTCCTGATGACGTTTTGAGACATCTCCTACAACTACAGCACCAGAATTGTACTGCTGAAGCAAGTCGGTTTTTTGGCATTTTTACGACAGGGTCCCCCCTTACGACATTTTAGCAAAAAATGTTTTTCGTAAAAAATGCATTTTCTTACATTTTCTTACATTTACGGGTTTAGTCGGGACTCCTGATGACGTTTTGAGACATCTCCTACAACTACAGCACCAGAATTGTGCTGCTGAAGCAAGTCCGTTTTTTGGAAAAAAATTTTGTAAAAAAAAGGTTTTCCCAAAAAAAGCATTTTATGCCATTTTTAGGTTTTATAGGGACTCCTGATGACGTTTTGAGACATCTCCTACAACTACAGCACCAGAATTGTACTGCTGAAGCAAGTCCGTTTTTTGGCATTTTTACGACATTTTAGCAAAAAATGTTTTTCGTAAAAAATGCATTTTCTTACATTTTCTTACATTTACGGGTTTAGTCGGGACTCCTGATGACGTTTTGAGACATCTCCTACAACTACAGCACCAGAATTGTGCTGCTGAAGCAAGTCAGTTTTTTGGCATTTTTACGACAGGGTCCCCCCTTACGACATTTTAGCAAAAAATGTTTTTCGTAAAAAATGCATTTTCTTAAATTTTCTTACATTTACGGGTTTAGTCGGGACTCCTGATGACGTTTTGAGACATCTCCTACAACTACAGCACCAGAATTGTGCTGCTGAAGCAAGTCCGTTTTTTGGAATTTTTTTTTGTAAAAAAAAAGCATTTTATGCCATTTTTAGGTTTTGTAGGGACTCCTGATGACGTTTTGAGACATCTCCTACAACTACAGCACCAGAATTGTACTGCTGAAGCAAGTCAGTTTTTTGGCATTTTTACGACAGGGTCCCCCCTTACGACATTTTAGCAAAAAATGTTTTTCGTAAAAAATGCATTTTCTTACATTTTCTTACATTTACGGGTTTAGTCGGGACTCCTGATGACGTTTTGAGACATCTCCTACAACTACAGCACCAGAATTGTGCTGCTGAAGCAAGTCCGTTTTTTGGAATTTTTTTTTGTAAAAAAAAAGTTTTCCCAAAAAAAAGCATTTTATGCCATTTTTAGGTTTTGTAGGGACTCCTGATGACGTTTTGAGACATCTCCTACAACTACAGCACCAGAATTGTACTGCTGAAGCAAGTCGTTTTTTTGGCATTTTTACGACAGGGTCCCCCCTTACGACATTTTAGCAAAAAATGTTTTTCTTAAAAAATGCATTTTCTTACATTTTCTTACATTTACGGGTTTAGTCGGGACTCCTGATGACGTTTTGAGACATCTCCTACAACTACAGCACCAGAATTGTGCTGCTGAAGCAAGTCTGTTTTTTGAATTTTTTTTTGTAAAAAAAAAGTTTTCCCAAAAAAAGTTTTTTATGCCATTTTTAGGTTTTGTAGGGACTCCTGATGACGTTTTGAGACATCTCCTACAACTACAGCACCAGAATTGTACTGCTGAAGCAAGTCGGTTTTTTTGGCATTTTTACGACAGGGTCCCCCCTTACGACATTTTAGCAAAAAATGTTTTTCGTAAAAAATGCATTTTCTTCCATTTTCTTACATTTACGGGTTTAGTCGGGACTCCTGATGACGTTTTGAGACATCTCCTACAACTACAGCACCAGAATTGTACTGCTGAAGCAAGTCCGTTTTTTGGCATTTTTACGACAGGGTCCCCCCTTACGACATTTTAGCAAAAAATGTTTTTCTTAAAAAATGCATTTTCTTACATTTACGGGTTTAGTCGGGACTCCTGATGACGTTTTGAGACATCTCCTACAACTACAGCACCAGAATTGTGCTGCTGAAGCAAGTCTGTTTTTTGAATTTTTTTTTGTAAAAAAAAAGTTTTCCCAAAAAAAGCATTTTATGCCATTTTTAGGTTTTGTAGGGACTCCTGATGACGTTTTGAGACATCTCCTACAACTACAGCACCAGAATTGTACTGCTGAAGCAAGTCGGTTTTTTGGCATTTTTACGACAGGGTCCCCCCTTACGACATTTTAGCAAAAAATGTTTTTCTTAAAAAATGCATTTTCTTACATTTTCTTACATTTACGGGTTTAGTCGGGACTCCTGATGACGTTTTGAGACATCTCCTACAACTAAAGCACCAGAATTGTGCTGCTGAAGCAAGTCTGTTTTTTGAAATATTTTTTGTAAAAAAAAAAGTTTTCCCAAAAAAAGCATTTTATGCCATTTTTAGGTTTTGTAGGGACTCCTGATGACGTTTTGAGACATCTCCTACAACTACAGCACCAGAATTGTACTAGTGAATCAAGTCGGTTTTTTGGCATTTTTACGACAGGGTCCCCCCTTACGACATTTTAGCAAAAAATGTTTTTCTTAAAAAATGCATTTTCTTACATTTTCTTACTTTTACGGGTTTAGTCGGGACTCCTGATGACGTTTTGAGACATCTCCTACAACTACAGCACCAGAATTGTGCTGCTGAAGCAAGTCTGTTTTTTGAATTTTTTTTTGTAAAAAAAAAGTTTTCCAAAAAAAGCATTTTATGCCATTTTTAGGTTTTGTAGGGTCTCCTGATGACGTTTTAAGACATCTCCTACAACTACAGCACCAGAATTGTGCTGCTGAAGCAAGTCAGTTTTTTGGAATTTTTACGACAGGGTCCCCCCTTACGACATTTTAGCTAAAAATGTTTTTCGTAAAAAATGCATTTTCTTACATTTTCTTACATTTACGGGTTTAGTCGGGACTCCTGATGACGTTTTGAGACTACAACTACAGCACCAGAATTGTGCTGCTGAAGCAAGTCTGTTTTTTGAATTTTTTTTTGTAAAAAAAAAGTTTTCCCAAAAAAAGCATTTTATGCCATTTTTAGGTTTTGTAGGGACTCCTGATGACGTTTTGAGACATCTCCTACAACTACAGCACCAGAATTGTACTGCTGAAGCAAGTCGGTTTTTTGGCATTTTTACGACAGGGTCCTTACGACATTTTAGCAAAAAATGTTTTTCGTAAAAAATGCATTTTCTTACATTTTCTTACATTTACGGGTTTAGTCGGGACTCCTGATGACGTTTTGAGAAATCTCCTACAACTACAGCACCAGAATTGTGCTGCTGAAGCAAGTCTGTTTTTTGAATTTTTTTTTGTAAAAAAAAAAGTTTTCCCAAAAAAAGCATTTTATGCCATTTTTAGGTTTTGTAGGGACTCCTGATGACGTTTTGAGACATCTCCTACAACTACAGCACCAGAATTGTACTGCTGAAGCAAGTCGTTTTTTTGGCATTTTTACGACAGGGTCCCCCCTTACGACATTTTAGCAAAAAATGTTTTTCTTAAAAAATGCATTTTCTTACATTTACGGGTTTAGTCGGGACTCCTGATGACGTTTTGAGACATCTCCTACAACTACAGCACCAGAATTGTACTGCTGAAGCAAGTCCGTTTTTTGGCATTTTTACGACAGGGTCCCCCCTTACGACATTTTAGCAAAGAATGTTTTTCGTAAAAAATGCATTTTCTTACATTTACGGGTTTAGTCGGGACTCCTGATGACGTTTTGAGACATCTCCTACAACTACAGCACCAGAATTGTGCTGCTGAAGCAAGTCCGTTTTTTGGAAATTTTTTTTGTAAAAAAAAAGTTTTCCCAAAAAAAGCATTTTATGCCATTTTTAGGTTTTGTAGGGACTCCTGATGACGTTTTGAGACATCTCCTACAACTACAGCACCAGAATTGTACTGCTGAATCAAGTCGGTTTTTTGGCATTTTTACGACAGGGTCCCCCCTTACGACATTTTAGCAAAAAATGTTTTTCTTAAAAAATGCATTTTCTTACATTTTCTTACTTTTACGGGTTTAGTCGGGACTCCTGATGACGTTTTGAGACATCTCCTACAACTACAGCACCAGAATTGTGCTGCTGAAGCAAGTCTGTTTTTTGAAATATTTTTTGTAAAAAAAAAGTTTTCCCAAAAAAAGCATTTTATGCCATTTTTAGGTTTTGTAGGGACTCCTGATGACGTTTTGAGACATCTCCTACAACTACAGCACCAGAATTGTACTGCTGAATCAAGTCGGTTTTTTGGCATTTTTACGACAGGGTCCCCCCTTACGACATTTTAGCAAAAAATGTTTTTCTTAAAAAATGCATTTTCTTACATTTTCTTACTTTTACGGGTTTAGTCGGGACTCCTGATGACGTTTTGAGACATCTCCTACAACTACAGCACCAGAATTGTGCTGCTGAAGCAAGTCTGTTTTTTGAATTTTTTTTTGTAAAAAAAAAGTTTTCCAAAAAAAGCATTTTATGCCATTTTTAGGTTTTGTAGGGTCTCCTGATGACGTTTTAAGACATCTCCTACAACTACAGCACCAGAATTGTGCTGCTGAAGCAAGTCAGTTTTTTGGAATTTTTACGACAGGGTCCCCCCTTACGACATTTTAGCTAAAAATGTTTTTCGTAAAAAATGCATTTTCTTACATTTTCTTACATTTACGGGTTTAGTCGGGACTCCTGATGACGTTTTGAGACATCTCCTACAACTACAGCACCAGAATTGTGCTGCTGAAGCAAGTCTGTTTTTTGAAATTTTTTTTGTAAAAAAAAAGTTTTCCCAAAAAAAGCATTTTATGCCATTTTTAGGTTTTGTAGGGACTCCTGATGACGTTTTGAGACATCTCCTACAACTACAGCACCAGAATTGTACTGCTGAAGCAAGTCGGTTTTTTGGCATTTTTACGTCAGGGTCCCCCCTTACGACATTTTAGCAAAAAATGTTTTTCGTAAAAAATGCATTTTCTTACATTTTCTTACATTTACGGGTTTAGTCAGGACTCCTGATGACGTTTTGAGACATCTCCTACAACTACAGCACCAGAATTGTACTGCTGAAGCAAGTCCGTTTTATGGCATTTTTACGACAGGGTCCCCCCTTACGACATTTTAGCAAAAAATGTTTTTCGTAAAAAATGCATTTTCTTACATTTTCTTACATTTACGGGTTTAGTCGGGACTCCTGATGACGTTTTGAGACATCTCCTACAACTACAGCACCAGAATTGTGCTGCTGAAGCAAGTCAGTTTTTTGGAATTTTTACGACAGGGTCTCCCCTTACGACATTTTAGCAAAAAATGTTTTTCTTAAAAAATGCATTTTCTTACATTTTCTTACATTTACGGGTTTAGTCGGGACTCCTGATGACGTTTTGAGACATCTCCTACAACTACAGCACCAGAATTGTGCTGCTGAAGCAAGTCCGTTTTTTGGAATTTTTTTGACAGGGTACCCCCTTACGACATTTTAGCTAAAAATGTTTTTCGTAAAAAATGCATTTTCTTACATTTTCTTACATTTACGGGTTTAGTCGGGACTCCTGATGACGTTTTGAGACATCTCCTACAACTACAGCACCAGAATTGTGCTGCTGAAGCAAGTCCGTTTTTTGGAAAAAAATTTTGTAAAAAAAAAGTTTTCCCAAAAAAAGCATTTTATGCCATTTTTAGGTTTTGTAGGGACTCCTGATGACGTTTTGAGACATCTCCTACAACTACAGCACCAGAATTGTGCTGCTGAAGCAAGTCCGTTTTTTGGAATTTTTTTTTGTAAAAAAAAAGTTTTCCAAAAAAAGCATTTTATGCCATTTTTAGGTTTTGTAGCGACTCCTGATGACGTTTTAAGACATCTCCTACAACTACAGCATCAGAATTGTGCTGCTGAAGCAAGTCAGTTTTTTGGCATTTTTACGACAGGGTCCCCCCTTACGACATTTTAGCAAAAAATGTTTTTCTTAAAAAATGCATTTTCTTACATTTTCTTACATTTACGGGTTTAGTCGGGACTCCTGATGACGTTTTGAGACATCTCCTACAACTACAGCACCAGAATTGTACTGCTGAAGCAAGTCCGTTTTTTGGCATTTTTACGACAGGGTCCCCCCTTACGACATTTTAGCAAAAAATGTTTTTCGTAAAAAATGCATTTTCTTACATTTACGGGTTTAGTCGGGACTCCTGATGACGTTTTGAGACATCTCCTACAACTACAGCACCAGAATTGTACTGCTGAAGCAAGTCCGTTTTTTGGCATTTTTACGACAGGGTCCCCCCTTACGACATTTTAGCAAAAAATGTTTTTCGTAAAAAATGCATTTTCTTACATTTTCTTACATTTACGGGTTTAGTCGGGACACCTGATGACGTTTTGAGACATCTCCTACAACTACAGCACCAGAATTGTGCTGCTGAAGCAAGTCTGTTTTTTGAATTTTTTTTTGTAAAAAAAAAGTTTTCCCAAAAAAAGCATTTTATGCCATTTTTAGGATTTGTAGGGACTCCTGATGACGTTTTGAGACATTTCCTACAACTACAGCACCAGAATTGTACTGCTGAAGCAAGTCCGTTTTTTGGCATTTTTACGACAGGGTCCCCCCTTACAACATTTTAGCAAAAAATGTTTTTCGTAAAAAATGCATTTTCTTACATTTTCTTACATTTACGGGTTTAGTCGGGACTCCTGATGACGTTTTGAGACATCTCCTACAACTACAACACCAGAATTGTGCTGCTGAAGCAAGTCTGTTTTTTGAATTTTTTTTTGTAAAAAAAAAGTTTTCCCAAAAAAAGCATTTTATGCCATTTTTAGGTTTTGTAGGGACTCCTGATGACGTTTTGAGACATCTCCTACAACTACAGCACCAGAATTGTACTGCTGAAGCAAGTCGGTTTTTTGGCATTTTTACGACAGGGTCCCCCCTTACGACATTTTAGCAAAAAATTTTTTTCTTAAAAAATGCATTTTCTTACATTTTCTTACATTTACGGGTTTAGTCGGGACTCCTGGTGATGTTTTGAGACATCTCCTACAACTACAGCACCAGAATTGTGCTGCTGAAGCAAGTCTGTTTTTTGAATTTTTTTTTGTAAAAAAAAAGTTTTCCCAAAAAAAGCATTTTATGCCATTTTTAGGTTTTGTAGGGACTCCTGATGACGTTTTGAGACATCTCCTACAACTACAGCACCAGAATTGTGCTGCTGAAGCAAGTCTGTTTTTTGAAATATTTTTTGTAAAAAAAAAGTTTTCCCAAAAAAAGCATTTTATGCCATTTTTAGGTTTTGTAGGGACTCCTGATGACGTTTTGAGACATCTCCTACAACTACAGCACCAGAATTGTACTGCTGAATCAAGTCGGTTTTTTGGCATTTTTACGACAGGGTCCCCCCTTACGACATTTTAGCAAAAAATGTTTTTCTTAAAAAATGCATTTTCTTACATTTTCTTACTTTTACGGGTTTAGTCGGGACTCCTGATGACGTTTTGAGACATCTCCTACAACTACAGCACCAGAATTGTGCTGCTGAAGCAAGTCTGTTTTTTGAATTTTTTTTTGTAAAAAAAAAGTTTTCCAAAAAAAGCATTTTATGCCATTTTTAGGTTTTGTAGGGTCTCCTGATGACGTTTTAAGACATCTCCTACAACTACAGCACCAGAATTGTGCTGCTGAAGCAAGTCAGTTTTTTGGAATTTTTACGACAGGGTCCCCCCTTACGACATTTTAGCTAAAAATGTTTTTCGTAAAAAATGCATTTTCTTACATTTTCTTACATTTACGGGTTTAGTCGGGACTCCTGATGACGTTTTGAGACATCTCCTACAACTACAGCACCAGAATTGTGCTGCTGAAGCAAGTCTGTTTTTTGAAATTTTTTTTGTAAAAAAAAAGTTTTCCCAAAAAAAGCATTTTATGCCATTTTTAGGTTTTGTAGGGACTCCTGATGACGTTTTGAGACATCTCCTACAACTACAGCACCAGAATTGTACTGCTGAAGCAAGTCGGTTTTTTGGCATTTTTACGTCAGGGTCCCCCCTTACGACATTTTAGCAAAAAATGTTTTTCGTAAAAAATGCATTTTCTTACATTTTCTTACATTTACGGGTTTAGTCAGGACTCCTGATGACGTTTTGAGACATCTCCTACAACTACAGCACCAGAATTGTACTGCTGAAGCAAGTCCGTTTTATGGCATTTTTACGACAGGGTCCCCCCTTACGACATTTTAGCAAAAAATGTTTTTCGTAAAAAATGCATTTTCTTACATTTTCTTACATTTACGGGTTTAGTCGGGACTCCTGATGACGTTTTGAGACATCTCCTACAACTACAGCACCAGAATTGTGCTGCTGAAGCAAGTCAGTTTTTTGGAATTTTTACGACAGGGTCTCCCCTTACGACATTTTAGCAAAAAATGTTTTTCTTAAAAAATGCATTTTCTTACATTTTCTTACATTTACGGGTTTAGTCGGGACTCCTGATGACGTTTTGAGACATCTCCTACAACTACAGCACCAGAATTGTGCTGCTGAAGCAAGTCCGTTTTTTGGAATTTTTTTGACAGGGTACCCCCTTACGACATTTTAGCTAAAAATGTTTTTCGTAAAAAATGCATTTTCTTACATTTTCTTACATTTACGGGTTTAGTCGGGACTCCTGATGACGTTTTGAGACATCTCCTACAACTACAGCACCAGAATTGTGCTGCTGAAGCAAGTCCGTTTTTTGGAAAAAAATTTTGTAAAAAAAAAGTTTTCCCAAAAAAAGCATTTTATGCCATTTTTAGGTTTTGTAGGGACTCCTGATGACGTTTTGAGACATCTCCTACAACTACAGCACCAGAATTGTGCTGCTGAAGCAAGTCCGTTTTTTGGAATTTTTTTTTGTAAAAAAAAAGTTTTCCAAAAAAAGCATTTTATGCCATTTTTAGGTTTTGTAGCGACTCCTGATGACGTTTTAAGACATCTCCTACAACTACAGCATCAGAATTGTGCTGCTGAAGCAAGTCAGTTTTTTGGCATTTTTACGACAGGGTCCCCCCTTACGACATTTTAGCAAAAAATGTTTTTCTTAAAAAATGCATTTTCTTACATTTTCTTACATTTACGGGTTTAGTCGGGACTCCTGATGACGTTTTGAGACATCTCCTACAACTACAGCACCAGAATTGTACTGCTGAAGCAAGTCCGTTTTTTGGCATTTTTACGACAGGGTCCCCCCTTACGACATTTTAGCAAAAAATGTTTTTCGTAAAAAATGCATTTTCTTACATTTACGGGTTTAGTCGGGACTCCTGATGACGTTTTGAGACATCTCCTACAACTACAGCACCAGAATTGTACTGCTGAAGCAAGTCCGTTTTTTGGCATTTTTACGACAGGGTCCCCCCTTACGACATTTTAGCAAAAAATGTTTTTCGTAAAAAATGCATTTTCTTACATTTTCTTACATTTACGGGTTTAGTCGGGACACCTGATGACGTTTTGAGACATCTCCTACAACTACAGCACCAGAATTGTGCTGCTGAAGCAAGTCTGTTTTTTGAATTTTTTTTTGTAAAAAAAAAGTTTTCCCAAAAAAAGCATTTTATGCCATTTTTAGGATTTGTAGGGACTCCTGATGACGTTTTGAGACATTTCCTACAACTACAGCACCAGAATTGTACTGCTGAAGCAAGTCCGTTTTTTGGCATTTTTACGACAGGGTCCCCCCTTACAACATTTTAGCAAAAAATGTTTTTCGTAAAAAATGCATTTTCTTACATTTTCTTACATTTACGGGTTTAGTCGGGACTCCTGATGACGTTTTGAGACATCTCCTACAACTACAACACCAGAATTGTGCTGCTGAAGCAAGTCTGTTTTTTGAATTTTTTTTTGTAAAAAAAAAGTTTTCCCAAAAAAAGCATTTTATGCCATTTTTAGGTTTTGTAGGGACTCCTGATGACGTTTTGAGACATCTCCTACAACTACAGCACCAGAATTGTACTGCTGAAGCAAGTCGGTTTTTTGGCATTTTTACGACAGGGTCCCCCCTTACGACATTTTAGCAAAAAATTTTTTTCTTAAAAAATGCATTTTCTTACATTTTCTTACATTTACGGGTTTAGTCGGGACTCCTGATGATGTTTTGAGACATCTCCTACAACTACAGCACCAGAATTGTGCTGCTGAAGCAAGTCTGTTTTTTGAATTTTTTTTTGTAAAAAAAAAGTTTTCCCAAAAAAAGCATTTTATGCCATTTTTAGGTTTTGTAGGGACTCCTGATGACGTTTTGAGACATCTCCTACAACTACAGCACCAGAATTGTACTGCTGAAGCAAGTCGGTTTTTTGGCATTTTTACGTCAGGGTCCCCCCTTACGACATTTTAGCAAAAAATGTTTTTCGTAAAAAATGCATTTTCTTACATTTACGGGTTTAGTCGGGACTCCTGATGACGTTTTGAGACATCTCCTACAACTACAGCACCAGAATTGTGCTGCTGAAGCAAGTCTGTTTTTTGAATTTTTTTTTGTAAAAAAAAAGTTTTCCCAAAAAAAGCATTCTTTGCCATTTTTAGGTTTTGTAGGGACTCCTGATGACGTTTTGAGACATCTCCTACAACTACAGCACCAGAATTGTACTGCTGAAGCAAGTCGGTTTTTTGGCATATTTACGACAGGGTCCCTCCCCCCTTACGACATTTTAGCAAAAAATGTTTTTCTTAAAAAATGCATTTTCTTACATTTTCTTACATTTACGGGTTTAGTCGGGACTCCTGATGACGTTTTGAGACATCTCCTACAACTACAGCACCAGAATTGTACTGCTGAAGCAAGTCCGTTTTTTGGCATTTTTACGACAGGGTCCCCCCTTACGACATTTTAGCAAAGAATGTTTTTCGTAAAAAATGCATTTTCTTACATTTTCTTACATTTACGGGTTTAGTCGGGACTCCTGATGACGTTTTGAGACATCTCCTACAACTACAGCACCAGAATTGTACTGCTGAAGCAAGTCGGTTTTTTGGCATTTTTACGTCAGGGTCCCCCCTTACGACATTTTAGCAAAAAATGTTTTTCGTAAAAAATGCATTTTCTTACATTTTCTTACATTTACGGGTTTAGTCGGGACTCCTGATGACGTTTTGAGAAATCTCCTACAACTACAGCACCAGAATTGTGCTGCTGAAGCAAGTCTGTTTTTTGAATTTTTTTTTGTAAAAAAAAAAGTTTTCCCAAAAAAAGCATTTTATGCCATTTTTAGGTTTTGTAGGGACTCCTGATGACGTTTTGAGACATCTCCTACAACTACAGCACCAGAATTGTACTGCTGAAGCAAGTCATTTTTTTGGCATTTTTACGACAGGGTCCCCCCTTACGACATTTTAGCAAAAAATGTTTTTCTTAAAAAATGCATTTTCTTACATTTACGGGTTTAGTCGGGACTCCTGATGACGTTTTGAGACATCTCCTACAACTACAGCACCAGAATTGTACTGCTGAAGCAAGTCCGTTTTTTGGCATTTTTACGACAGGGTCCCCCCTTACGACATTTTAGCAAAGAATGTTTTTCGTAAAAAATGCATTTTCTTACATTTTCTTACATTTACGGGTTTAGTCGGGACTCCTGATGACGTTTTGAGACATCTCCTACAACTACAGCACCAGAATTGTGCTGCTGAAGCAAGTCCGTTTTTTGGAATTTTTTTTTGTAAAAAAAAAGTTTTCCCAAAAAAAGCATTTTATGCCATTTTTAGGTTTTGTAGGGACTCCTGATGACGTTTTGAGACATCTCCTACAACTACAGCACCAGAATTGTACTGCTGAATCAAGTCGGTTTTTTGGCATTTTTACGACAGGGTCCCCCCCTTACGACATTTTAGCAAAAAATGTTTTTCTTAAAAAATGCATTTTCTTACATTTTCTTACTTTTACGGGTTTAGTCGGGACTCCTGATGACGTTTTGAGACATCTCCTACAACTACAGCACCAGAATTGTGCTGCTGAAGCAAGTCTGTTTTTTGAAATATTTTTTGTAAAAAAAAAGTTTTCCCAAAAAAAGCATTTTATGCCATTTTTAGGTTTTGTAGGGACTCCTGATGACGTTTTGAGACATCTCCTACAACTACAGCACCAGAATTGTACTGCTGAATCAAGTCGGTTTTTTGGCATTTTTACGACAGGGTCCCCCCTTACGACATTTTAGCAAAAAATGTTTTTCTTAAAAAATGCATTTTCTTACATTTTCTTACTTTTACGGGTTTAGTCGGGACTCCTGATGACGTTTTGAGACATCTCCTACAACTACAGCACCAGAATTGTGCTGCTGAAGCAAGTCTGTTTTTTGAATTTTTTTTTGTAAAAAAAAAGTTTTCCAAAAAAAGCATTTTATGCCATTTTTAGGTTTTGTAGGGTCTCCTGATGACGTTTTAAGACATCTCCTACAACTACAGCACCAGAATTGTGCTGCTGAAGCAAGTCAGTTTTTTGGAATTTTTACGACAGGGTCCCCCCTTACGACATTTTAGCTAAAAATGTTTTTCGTAAAAAATGCATTTTCTTACATTTTCTTACATTTACGGGTTTAGTCGGGACTCCTGATGACGTTTTGAGACATCTCCTACAACTACAGCACCAGAATTGTGCTGCTGAAGCAAGTCTGTTTTTTGAATTTTTTTTTGTAAAAAAAAAGTTTTCCCAAAAAAAGCATTTTATGCCATTTTTAGGTTTTGTAGGGACTCCTGATGACGTTTTGAGACATCTCCTACAACTACAGCACCAGAATTGTACTGCCGAAGCAAGTCGGTTTTTTGGCATTTTTACGTCAGGGTCCCCCCTTACGACATTTTAGCAAAAAATGTTTTTCGTAAAAAATGCATTTTCTTACAGTTTCTTACATTTACGGGTTTAGTCAGGACTCCTGATGACGTTTTGAGACATCTCCTACAACTACAGCACCAGAATTGTACTGCTGAAGCAAGTCCGTTTTATGGCATTTTTACGACAGGGTCCCCCCTTACGACATTTTAGCAAAAAATGTTTTTCGTAAAAAATGCATTTTCTTACATTTTCTTACATTTACGGGTTTAGTCGGGACTCCTGATGACGTTTTGAGACATCTCCTACAACTACAGCACCAGAATTGTGCTGCTGAAGCAAGTCAGTTTTTTGGAATTTTTACGACAGGGTCTCCCCTTACGACATTTTAGCAAAAAATGTTTTTCTTAAAAAATGCATTTTCTTACATTTTCTTACATTTACGGGTTTAGTCGGGACTCCTGATGACGTTTTGAGACATCTCCTACAACTACAGCACCAGAATTGTGCTGCTGAAGCAAGTCCGTTTTTTGGAATTTTTTTTTGTAAAAAAAAAGTTTTCCCAAAAAAAGCATTTTATGCCATTTTTAGGTTTTGTAGGGACTCCTGATGACGTTTTGAGACATCTCCTACAACTACAGCACCAGAATTGTACTGCTGAAGCAAGTCAGTTTTTTGGCATTTTTACGACAGGGTGCCCCCTTACGACATTTTAGCAAAAAATGTTTTTCTTAAAAAATGCATTTTCTTACATTTTCTTACATTTACGGGTTTAGTCGGGACTCCTGATGACGTTTTGAGACATCTCCTACAACTACAGCACCAGAATTGTGCTGCTGAAGCAAGTCTGTTTTTTGAAAAAATTTTTATAAAAAAAAGTTTTCCCAAAAAAAGCATTTTATGCCATTTTTAGGTTTTGTAGGGACTCCTGATGACGTTTTGAGACATCTCCTACAACTACAGCACCAGAATTGTACTGCTGAAGCAAGTCGGTTTTTTGGCATTTTTACGACAGGGTCCCCCCTTACGACATTTTAGCAAAAAATGTTTTTCGCAAAAAATGCATTTTCTTACATTTTCTTACTTTTACGGGTTTAGTCGGGACTCCCGATGACGTTTTGAGACATCTCCTACAACTACAGCACCAGAATTGTGCTGCTGAAGCAAGTCTGTTTTTTGAATTTTTTTTTGTAAAAAAAAAGTTTTCCCAAAAAAAGCATTTTATGCCATTTTTAGGTTTTGTAGGGACTCCTGATGACGTTTTAAGACATCTCCTACAACTACAGCACCAGAATTGTGCTGCTGAAGCAAGTCAGTTTTTTGGAATTTTTACGACAGGGTCCCCCCTTACGACATTTTAGCAAAAAATGTTTTTCGTAAAAAATGCATTTTCTTACATTTTCTTACATTTACGGGTTTAGTCGGGACTCCTGATGACGTTTTGAGACATCTCCTACAACTACAGCACCAGAATTGTGCTGCTGAAGCAAGTCCGTTTTTTGGAATTTTTTTTTGTAAAAAAAAAGTTTTCCCAAAAAAAGCATTTTATGCCATTTTTAGGTTTTGTAGGGACTCCTGATGACGTTTTGAGACATCTCCTACAACTACAGCACCAGAATTGTACTGCTGAAGCAAGTCGGTTTTTTGGCATTTTTACGACAGGGTCCCCCCTTACGACATTTTAGCAAAAAATGTTTTTCGTAAAAAATGCATTTTCTTACATTTTCTTACATTTACGGGTTTAGTCGGGACTCCTGATGACGTTTTGAGACATCTCCTACAACTACAGCACCAGAATTGTGCTGCTGAAGCAAGTCCGTTTTTTGGAAAAAATTTTTGTAAAAAAAAGGTTTTCCCAAAAAAAGCATTTTATGCCATTTTTAGGTTTTATAGGGACTCCTGATGACGTTTTGAGACATCTCCTACAACTACAGCACCAGAATTGTACTGCTGAAGCAAGTCCGTTTTTTGGCATTTTTACGACATTTTAGCAAAAAATGTTTTTCGTAAAAAATGCATTTTCTTACATTTTCTTACATTTACGGGTTTAGTCGGGACTCCTGATGACGTTTTGAGACATCTCCTACAACTACAGCACCAGAATTGTGCTGCTGAAGCAAGTCAGTTTTTTGGCATTTTTACGACAGGGTCCCCCCTTACGACATTTTAGCAAAAAATGTTTTTCGTAAAAAATGCATTTTCTTACATTTTCTTACATTTACGGGTTTAGTCGGGACTCCTGATGACGTTTTGAGACATCTCCTACAACTACAGCACCAGAATTGTGCTGCTGAAGCAAGTCCGTTTTTTGGAATTTTTTTTTGTAAAAAAAAAGTTTTCCCAAAAAAAAGCATTTTATGCCATTTTTAGGTTTTGTAGGGACTCCTGATGACGTTTTGAGACATCTCCTACAACTACAGCACCAGAATTGTACTGCTGAAGCAAGTCGTTTTTTTGGCATTTTTACGACAGGGTCCCCCCTTACGACATTTTAGCAAAAAATGTTTTTCTTAAAAAATGCATTTTCTTACATTTTCTTACATTTACGGGTTTAGTCGGGACTCCTGATGACGTTTTGAGACATCTCCTACAACTACAGCACCAGAATTGTGCTGCTGAAGCAAGTCTGTTTTTTGAATTTTTTTTTGTAAAAAAAAAGTTTTCCCAAAAAAAGTTTTTTATGCCATTTTTAGGTTTTGTAGGGACTCCTGATGACGTTTTGAGACATCTCCTACAACTACAGCACCAGAATTGTACTGCTGAAGCAAGTCGGTTTTTTTGGCATTTTTACGACAGGGTCCCCCCTTACGACATTTTAGCAAAAAATGTTTTTCGTAAAAAATGCATTTTCTTCCATTTTCTTACATTTACGGGTTTAGTCGGGACTCCTGATGACGTTTTGAGACATCTCCTACAACTACAGCACCAGAATTGTACTGCTGAAGCAAGTCCGTTTTTTGGCATTTTTACGACAGGGTCCCCCCTTACGACATTTTAGCAAAAAATGTTTTTCTTAAAAAATGCATTTTCTCACATTTACGGGTTTAGTCGGGACCCCTGATGACGTTTTGAGACATCTCCTACAACTACAGCACCAGAATTGTGCTGCTGAAGCAAGTCTGTTTTTTGAATTTTTTTTTGTAAAAAAAAAGTTTTCCCAAAAAAAGCATTTTATGCCATTTTTAGGTTTTGTAGGGACTCCTGATGACGTTTTGAGACATCTCCTACAACTACAGCACCAGAATTGTACTGCTGAAGCAAGTCGGTTTTTTGGCATTTTTACGACAGGGTCCCCCCTTACGACATTTTAGCAAAAAATGTTTTTCTTAAAAAATGCATTTTCTTACATTTTCTTACATTTACGGGTTTAGTCGGGACTCCTGATGACGTTTTGAGACATCTCCTACAACTACAGCACCAGAATTGTGCTGCTGAAGCAAGTCTGTTTTTTGAATTTTTTTTTGTAAAAAAAAAGTTTTCCAAAAAAAGCATTTTATGCCATTTTTAGGTTTTGTAGGGTCTCCTGATGACGTTTTAAGACATCTCCTACAACTACAGCACCAGAATTGTGCTGCTGAAGCAAGTCAGTTTTTTGGAATTTTTACGACAGGGTCCCCCCTTACGACATTTTAGCTAAAAATGTTTTTCGTAAAAAATGCATTTTCTTACATTTACGGGTTTAGTCGGGACTCCTGATGACGTTTTGAGACATCTCCTACAACTACAGCACCAGAATTGTGCTGCTGAAGCAAGTCCGTTTTTTGGAAAAAATTTTTGTAAAAAAAAAGTTTTCCCAAAAAAAGCATTTTATGCCATTTTTAGGTTTTGTAGGGACTCCTGATGACGTTTTGAGACATCTCCTACAACTACAGCACCAGAATTGTGCTGCTGAAGCAAGTCCGTTTTTTGGAATTTTTTTTTGTAAAAAAAAAGTTTTCCAAAAAAAGCATTTTATGCCATTTTTAGGTTTTGTAGCGACTCCTGATGACGTTTTAAGACATCTCCTACAACTACAGCATCAGAATTGTGCTGCTGAAGCAAGTCAGTTTTTTGGCATTTTTACGACAGGGTCCCCCCTTACGACATTTTAGCAAAAAATGTTTTTCTTAAAAAATGCATTTTCTTACATTTTCTTACATTTACGGGTTTAGTCGGGACTCCTGATGACGTTTTGAGACATCTCCTACAACTACAGCACCAGAATTGTACTGCTGAAGCAAGTCCGTTTTTTGGCATTTTTACGACAGGGTCCCCCCTTACGACATTTTAGCAAAAAATGTTTTTCGTAAAAAATGCATTTTCTTACATTTACGGGTTTAGTCGGGACTCCTGATGACGTTTTGAGACATCTCCTACAACTACAGCACCAGAATTGTACTGCTGAAGCAAGTCCGTTTTTTGGCATTTTTACGACAGGGTCCCCCCTTACGACATTTTAGCAAAAAATGTTTTTCGTAAAAAATGCATTTTCTTACATTTTCTTACATTTACGGGTTTAGTCGGGACACCTGATGACGTTTTGAGACATCTCCTACAACTACAGCACCAGAATTGTGCTGCTGAAGCAAGTCTGTTTTTTGAATTTTTTTTTGTAAATAAAAAGTTTTCCCAAAAAAAGCATTTTATGCCATTTTTAGGTTTTGTAGGGACTCCTGATGACGTTTTGAGACATCTCCTACAACTACAGCACCAGAATTGTACTGCTGAAGCAAGTCCGTTTTTTGGCATTTTTACGACAGGGTCCCCCCTTACGACATTTTAGCAAAAAATGTTTTTCTTAAAAAATGCATTTTCTTACATTTTCTTACATTTACGGGTTTAGTCGGGACTCCTGATGATGTTTTGAGACATCTCCTACAACTACAGCACCAGAATTGTGCTGCTGAAGCAAGTCTGTTTTTTGAATTTTTTTTTGTAAAAAAAAAGTTTTCCCAAAAAAAGCATTTTATGCCATTTTTAGGTTTTGTAGGGACTCCTGATGACGTTTTGAGACATCTCCTACAACTACAGCACCAGAATTGTACTGCTGAAGCAAGTCGGTTTTTTGGCATTTTTACGTCAGGGTCCCCCCTTACGACATTTTAGCAAAAAATTTTTTTCGTAAAAAATGCATTTTCTTACATTTACGGGTTTAGTCGGGACTCCTGATGACGTTTTGAGACATCTCCTACAACTACAGCACCAGAATTGTACTGCTGAAGCAAGTCCGTTTTTTGGCATTTTTACGACAGGGTCCCCCCTTACGACATTTTAGCAAAAAATGTTTTTCGTAAAAAATGCATTTTCTTACATTTTCTTACATTTACGGGTTTAGTCGGGACACCTGATGACGTTTTGAGACATCTCCTACAACTACAGCACCAGAATTGTGCTGCTGAAGCAAGTCTGTTTTTTGAATTTTTTTTTGTAAATAAAAAGTTTTCCCAAAAAAAGCATTTTATGCCATTTTTAGGTTTTGTAGGGACTCCTGATGACGTTTTGAGACATCTCCTACAACTACAGCACCAGAATTGTACTGCTGAAGCAAGTCCGTTTTTTGGCATTTTTACGACAGGGTCCCCCCTTACGACATTTTAGCAAAAAATGTTTTTCTTAAAAAATGCATTTTCTTACATTTTCTTACATTTACGGGTTTAGTCGGGACTCCTGATGATGTTTTGAGACATCTCCTACAACTACAGCACCAGAATTGTGCTGCTGAAGCAAGTCTGTTTTTTGAATTTTTTTTTGTAAAAAAAAAGTTTTCCCAAAAAAAGCATTTTATGCCATTTTTAGGTTTTGTAGGGACTCCTGATGACGTTTTGAGACATCTCCTACAACTACAGCACCAGAATTGTACTGCTGAAGCAAGTCGGTTTTTTGGCATTTTTACGTCAGGGTCCCCCCTTACGACATTTTAGCAAAAAATTTTTTTCGTAAAAAATGCATTTTCTTACATTTACGGGTTTAGTCGGGACTCCTGATGACGTTTTGAGACATCTCCTACAACTACAGCACCAGAATTGTGCTGCTGAAGCAAGTCTGTTTTTTGAATTTTTTTTTGTAAAAAAAAAGTTTTCCCAAAAAAAGCATTTTATGCCATTTTTAGGTTTTGTAGGGACTCCTGATGACGTTTTGAGACATCTCCTACAACTACAGCACCAGAATTGTACTGCTGAAGCAAGTCGGTTTTTTGGCATATTTACGACAGGGTCCCTCCCCCCTTACGACATTTTAGCAAAAAATGTTTTTCTTAAAAAATGCATTTTCTTACATTTTCTTACATTTACGGGTTTAGTCGGGACTCCTGATGACGTTTTGAGACATCTCCTACAACTACAGCACCAGAATTGTACTGCTGAAGCAAGTCCGTTTTTTGGCATTTTTACGACAGGGTCCCCCCTTACGACATTTTAGCAAAGAATGTTTTTCGTAAAAAATGCATTTTCTTACATTTTCTTACATTCACGGGTTTAGTCGGGACTCCTGATGACGTTTTGAGACATCTCCTACAACTACAGCACCAGAATTGTGCTGCTGAAGCAAGTCTGTTTTTTGAATTTTTTTTTCTAAAAAAAAAGTTTTCCCAAAAAAAGCATTTTATGCCATTTTTAGGTTTTGTAGGGACTCCTGATGACGTTTTGAGACATCTCCTACAACTACAGCACCAGAATTGTACTGCTGAAGCAAGTCGGTTTTTTGGCATTTTTACGACAGGGTCCCCCCTTACGACATTTTAGCAAAAAATGTTTTTCGTAAAAAATGCATTTTCTTACATTTTCTTACATTTACGGGTTTAGTCGGGACTCCTGATGACGTTTTGAGACATCTCCTACAACTACAGCACCAGAATTGTGCTGCTGAAGCAAGTCTGTTTTTTGAATTTTTTTTTGTAAAAAAAAAAGTTTTCCCAAAAAAAGCATTTTATGCCATTTTTAGGTTTTGTAGGGACTCCTGATGACGTTTTGAGACATCTCCTACAACTACAGCACCAGAATTGTACTGCTGAAGCAAGTCGTTTTTTTGGCATTTTTACGACAGGGTCCCCCCTTACGACATTTTAGCAAAACATGTTTTTCTTAAAAAATGCATTTTCTTACATTTACGGGTTTAGTCGGGACTCCTGATGACGTTTTGAGACATCTCCTACAACTACAGCACCAGAATTGTGCTGCTGAAGCAAGTCCGTTTTTTGGAAAAAAATTTTGTAAAAAAAAGGTTTTCCCAAAAAAAGCATTTTATGCCATTTTTAGGTTTTATAGGGACTCCTGATGACGTTTTGAGACATCTCCTACAACTACAGCACCAGAATTGTACTGCTGAAGCAAGTCCGTTTTTTGGAATTTTTTTTTGTAAAAAAAAAGTTTTCCCAAAAAAAGCATTTTATGCCATTTTTAGGTTTTGTAGGGACTCCTGATGACGTTTTGAGACATCTCCTACAACTACAGCACCAGAATTGTACTGCTGAAGCAAGTCCGTTTTTTGGCATTTTTACGACAGGGTCCCCCCTTACGACATTTTAGCAAAAAATGTTTTTCGTAAAAAATGCATTTTCTTACATTTTCTTACATTTACGGGTTTAGTCGGGACTCCTGATGACGTTTTGAGACATCTCCTACAACTACAGCACCAGAATTGTGCTGCTGAAGCAAGTCCGTTTTTTGGAATTTTTTTTTGTAAAAAAAAAGTTTTCCCAAAAAAAAGCATTTTATGCCATTTTTAGGTTTTGTAGGGACTCCTGATGACGTTTTGAGACATCTCCTACAACTACAGCACCAGAATTGTACTGCTGAAGCAAGTCAGTTTTTTGGCATTTTTACGACAGGGTCCCCCCTTACGACATTTTAGCAAAAAATGTTTTTCTTAAAAAATGCATTTTCTTACATTTTCTTACATTTACGGGTTTAGTCGGGACTCCTGATGACGTTTTGAGACATCTCCTACAACTACAGCACCAGAATTGTGCTGCTGAAGCAAGTCTGTTTTTTGAAAACATTTTTATAAAAAAAAGTTTTCCCAAAAAAAGCATTTTATGCCATTTTTAGGTTTTGTAGGGACTCCTGATGACGTTTTGAGACATCTCCTACAACTACAGCACCAGAATTGTACTGCTGAAGCAAGTCGGTTTTTTGGCATTTTTACGACAGGGTCCCTCCCCCTTACGACATTTTAGCAAAAAATGTTTTTCGCAAAAAATGCATTTTCTTACATTTTCTTACTTTTACGGGTTTAGTCGGGACTCCTGATGACGTTTTGAGACATCTCCTACAACTACAGCACCAGAATTGTGCTGCTGAAGCAAGTCTGTTTTTTGAAATATTTTTTGTAAAAAAAAAGTTTTCCCAAAAAAAGCATTTTATGCCATTTTTAGGTTTTGTAGGGACTCCTGATGACGTTTTGAGACATCTCCTACAACTACAGCACCAGAATTGTACTGCTGAATCAAGTCGGTTTTTTGGCATTTTTACGACAGGGTCCCCCCTTACGACATTTTAGCAAAAAATGTTTTTCTTAAAAAATGCATTTTCTTACATTTTCTTACTTTTACGGGTTTAGTCGGGACTCCTGATGACGTTTTGAGACATCTCCTACAACTACAGCACCAGAATTGTGCTGCTGAAGCAAGTCTGTTTTTTGAATTTTTTTTTGTAAAAAAAAAGTTTTCCAAAAAAAGCATTTTATGCCATTTTTAGGTTTTGTAGGGTCTCCTGATGACGTTTTAAGACATCTCCTACAACTACAGCACCAGAATTGTGCTGCTGAAGCAAGTCAGTTTTTTGGAATTTTTACGACAGGGTCCCCCCTTACGACATTTTAGCTAAAAATGTTTTTCGTAAAAAATGCATTTTCTTACATTTTCTTACATTTACGGGTTTAGTCGGGACTCCTGATGACGTTTTGAGACATCTCCTACAACTACAGCACCAGAATTGTGCTGCTGAAGCAAGTCCGTTTTTTGGAAAAAATTTTTGTAAAAAAAAACTTTTCCCAAAAAAAGCATTTTATGCCATTTTTAGGTTTTGTAGGGACTCCTGATGACGTTTTGAGACATCTCCTACAACTACAGCACCAGAATTGTACTGCTGAAGCAAGTCGGTTTTTTGGCATTTTTACGACAGGGTCCCCCCTTACGACATTTTAGCAAAAAATGTTTTTCTTAAAAAATGCATTTTCTTACATTTTCTTACATTTACGGGTTTAGTCGGGACTCCTGATGACGTTTTGAGACATCTCCTACAACTACAGCACCAGAATTGTGCTGCTGAAGCAAGTCCGTTTTTTGGAATTTTTTTTTTAAAAAAAAAGTTTTCCCAAAAAAAGCATTTTATGCCATTTTTAGGTTTTGTAGCGACTCCTGATGACGTTTTAAGACATCTCCTACAACTACAGCATCAGAATTGTGCTGCTGAAGCAAGTCAGTTTTTTGGCATTTTTACGACAGGGTCCCCCCTTACGACATTTTAGCAAAAAATGTTTTTCTTAAAAAATGCATTTTCTTACATTTTCTTACATTTACGGGTTTAGTCGGGACTCCTGATGACGTTTTGAGACATCTCCTACAACTACAGCACCAGAATTGTACTGCTGAAGCAAGTCCGTTTTTTGGCATTTTTACGACAGGGTCCCCCCTTACGACATTTTAGCAAAAAATGTTTTTCGTAAAAAATGCATTTTCTTACATTTTCTTACATTTACGGGTTTAGTCGGGACACCTGATGACGTTTTGAGACATCTCCTACAACTACAGCACCAGAATTGTGCTGCTGAAGCAAGTCTGTTTTTTGAATTTTTTTTTGTAAAAAAAAAGTTTTCCCAAAAAAAGCATTTTATGCCATTTTTAGGTTTTGTAGGGACTCCTGATGACGTTTTGAGACATCTCCTACAACTACAGCACCAGAATTGTACTGCTGAAGCAAGTCCGTTTTTTGGCATTTTTACGACAGGGTCCCCCCTTACAACATTTTAGCAAAAAATGTTTTTCGTAAAAAATGCATTTTCTTACATTTTCTTACATTTACGGGTTTAGTCGGGACACCTGATGACGTTTTGAGACATCTCCTACAACTACAGCACCAGAATTGTGCTGCTGAAGCAAGTCTGTTTTTTGAATTTTTTTTTGTAAAAAAAAAGTTTTCCCAAAAAAAGCATTTTATGCCATTTTTAGGTTTTGTAGGGACTCCTGATGACGTTTTGAGACATCTCCTACAACTACAGCACCAGAATTGTACTGCTGAAGCAAGTCCGTTTTTTGGCATTTTTACGACAGGGTCCCCCCTTACGACATTTTAGCAAAAAATGTTTTTCTTAAAAAATGCATTTTCTTACATTTTCTTACATTTACGGGTTTAGTCGGGACTCCTGATGATGTTTTGAGACATCTCCTACAACTACAGCACCAGAATTGTGCTGCTGAAGCAAGTCTGTTTTTTGAATTTTTTTTTGTAAAAAAAAAGTTTTCCCAAAAAAAGCATTTTATGCCATTTTTAGGTTTTGTAGGGACTCCTGATGACGTTTTGAGACATCTCCTACAACTACAGCACCAGAATTGTACTAATGAAGCAAGTCGGTTTTTTGGCATTTTTACGTCAGGGTCCCCCCTTACGACATTTTAGCAAAAAATGTTTTTCGTAAAAAATGCATTTTCTTACATTTACGGGTTTAGTCGGGACTCCTGATGACGTTTTGAGACATCTCCTACAACTACAGCACCAGAATTGTGCTGCTGAAGCAAGTCTGTTTTTTGAATTTTTTTTTGTAAAAAAAAAGTTTTCCCAAAAAAAGCATTTTATGCCATTTTTAGGTTTTGTAGGGACTCCTGATGACGTTTTGAGACATCTCCTACAACTACAGCACCAGAATTGTACTGCTGAAGCAAGTCGGTTTTTTGGCATATTTACGACAGGGTCCCTCCCCCCTTACGACATTTTAGCAAAAAATGTTTTTCTTAAAAAATGCATTTTCTTACATTTTCTTACATTTACGGGTTTAGTCGGGACTCCTGATGACGTTTTGAGACATCTCCTACAACTACAGCACCAGAATTGTACTGCTGAAGCAAGTCCGTTTTTTGGCATTTTTACGACAGGGTCCCCCCTTACGACATTTTAGCAAAGAATGTTTTTCGTAAAAAATGCATTTTCTTACATTTTCTTACATTCACGGGTTTAGTCGGGACTCCTGATGACGTTTTGAGACATCTCCTACAACTACAGCACCAGAATTGTGCTGCTGAAGCAAGTCTGTTTTTTGAATTTTTTTTTCTAAAAAAAAAGTTTTCCCAAAAAAAGCATTTTATGCCATTTTTAGGTTTTGTAGGGACTCCTGATGACGTTTTGAGACATCTCCTACAACTACAGCACCAGAATTGTACTGCTGAAGCAAGTCGGTTTTTTGGCATTTTTACGACAGGGTCCCCCCTTACGACATTTTAGCAAAAAATGTTTTTCGTAAAAAATGCATTTTCTTACATTTTCTTACATTTACGGGTTTAGTCGGGACTCCTGATGACGTTTTGAGAAATCTCCTACAACTACAGCACCAGAATTGTGCTGCTGAAGCAAGTCTGTTTTTTGAATTTTTTTTTGTAAAAAAAAAAGTTTTCCCAAAAAAAGCATTTTATGCCATTTTTAGGTTTTGTAGGGACTCCTGATGACGTTTTGAGACATCTCCTACAACTACAGCACCAGAATTGTACTGCTGAAGCAAGTCGTTTTTTTGGCATTTTTACGACAGGGTCCCCCCTTACGACATTTTAGCAAAAAATGTTTTTCTTAAAAAATGCATTTTCTTACATTTACGGGTTTAGTCGGGACTCCTGATGACGTTTTGAGACATCTCCTACAACTACAGCACCAGAATTGTACTGCTGAATCAAGTCGGTTTTTTGGCATTTTTACGACAGGGTCCCCCCTTACGACATTTTAGCAAAAAATGTTTTTCTTAAAAAATGCATTTTCTTACATTTTCTTACATTTACGGGTTTAGTCGGGACTCCTGATGACGTTTTGAGACATCTCCTACAACTACAGCACCAGAATTGTACTGCTGAAGCAAGTCCGTTTTTTGGCATTTTTACGTCAAGGTCCCCCCTTACGACATTTTAGCAAAAAATGTTTTTCGTAAAAAATGCATTTTCTTACATTTTCTTACATTTACGGGTTTAGTCGGGACTCCTGATGACGTTTTGAGACATCTCCTACAACTACAGCACCAGAATTGTGCTGCTGAAGCAAGTCCGTTTTTTGGAAAAAAAATTTGTAAAAAAAAGGTTTTCCCAAAAAAAGCATTTTATGCCATTTTTAGGTTTTATAGGGACTCCTGATGACGTTTTGAGACATCTCCTACAACTACAGCACCAGAATTGTACTGCTGAAGCAAGTCCGTTTTTTGGCATTTTTCCGACAGGGTCCCCCCTTACGACATTTTAGCAAAAAATGTTTTTCTTAAAAAATGCATTTTCTTACATTTTCTTACATTTACGGGTTTAGTCGGGACTCCTGATGACGTTTTGAGACATCTCCTACAACTACAGCACCAGAATTGTGCTGCTGAAGCAAGTCTGTTTTTTGAAAACATTTTTATAAAAAAAAGTTTTCCCAAAAAAAGCATTTTATGCCATTTTTAGGTTTTGTAGGGACTCCTGATGACGTTTTGAGACATCTCCTACAACTACAGCACCAGAATTGTACTGCTGAAGCAAGTCGGTTTTTTGGCATTTTTACGACAGGGTCCCTCCCCCCTTACGACATTTTAGCAAAAAATGTTTTTCGCAAAAAATGCATTTTCTTACATTTTCTTACTTTTACGGGTTTAGTCGGGACTCCTGATGACGTTTTGAGACATCTCCTACAACTACAGCACCAGAATTGTGCTGCTGAAGCAAGTCTGTTTTTTGAAATATTTTTTGTAAAAAAAAAGTTTTCCCAAAAAAAGCATTTTATGCCATTTTTAGGTTTTGTAGGGACTCCTGATGACGTTTTGAGACATCTCCTACAACTACAGCACCAGAATTGTACTGCTGAATCAAGTCGGTTTTTTGGCATTTTTACGACAGGGTCCCCCCTTACGACATTTTAGCAAAAAATGTTTTTCTTAAAAAATGCATTTTCTTACATTTTCTTACTTTTACGGGTTTAGTCGGGACTCCTGATGACGTTTTGAGACATCTCCTACAACTACAGCACCAGAATTGTGCTGCTGAAGCAAGTCTGTTTTTTGAATTTTTTTTTGTAAAAAAAAAGTTTTCCAAAAAAAGCATTTTATGCCATTTTTAGGTTTTGTAGGGTCTCCTGATGACGTTTTAAGACATCTCCTACAACTACAGCACCAGAATTGTGCTGCTGAAGCAAGTCAGTTTTTTGGAATTTTTACGACAGGGTCCCCCCTTACGACATTTTAGCTAAAAATGTTTTTCGTAAAAAATGCATTTTCTTACATTTTCTTACATTTACGGGTTTAGTCGGGACTCCTGATGACGTTTTGAGACATCTCCTACAACTACAGCACCAGAATTGTGCTGCTGAAGCAAGTCCGTTTTTTGGAAAAAAAATTTGTAAAAAAAAACTTTTCCCAAAAAAAGCATTTTATGCCATTTTTAGGTTTTGTAGGGACTCCTGATGACGTTTTGAGACATCTCCTACAACTACAGCACCAGAATTGTACTGCTGAAGCAAGTCGGTTTTTTGGCATTTTTACGACAGGGTCCCCCCTTACGACATTTTAGCAAAAAATGTTTTTCTTAAAAAATGCATTTTCTTACATTTACGGGTTTAGTCGGGACTCCTGATGACGTTTTGAGACATCTCCTACAACTACAGCACCAGAATTGTACTGCTGAAGCAAGTCCGTTTTTTGGCATTTTTACGACAGGGTCCCCCCTTACGACATTTTAGCAAAAAATGTTTTTCGTAAAAAATGCATTTTCTTACATTTTCTTACATTTACGGGTTTAGTCGGGACACCTGATGACGTTTTGAGACATCTCCTACAACTACAGCACCAGAATTGTGCTGCTGAAGCAAGTCTGTTTTTTGAATTTTTTTTTGTAAAAAAAAAGTTTTCCCAAAAAAAGCATTTTATGCCATTTTTAGGTTTTGTAGGGACTCCTGATGACGTTTTGAGACATCTCCTACAACTACAGCACCAGAATTGTACTGCTGAAGCAAGTCCGTTTTTTGGCATTTTTACGACAGGGTCCCCCCTTACAACATTTTAGCAAAAAATGTTTTTCGTAAAAAATGCATTTTCTTACATTTTCTTACATTTACGGGTTTAGTCGGGACTCCTGATGACGTTTTGAGACATCTCCTACAACTACAGCACCAGAATTGTGCTGCTGAAGCAAGTCTGTTTTTTGAATTTTTTTTTGTAAAAAAAAAGTTTTCCCAAAAAAAGCATTTTATGCCATTTTTAGGTTTTGTAGGGACTCCTGATGACGTTTTGAGACATCTCCTACAACTACAGCACCAGAATTGTACTGCTGAAGCAAGTCGGTTTTTTGGCATTTTTACGACAGGGTCCCCCCTTACGACATTTTAGCACAAAATGTTTTTCTTAAAAAATGCATTTTCTTACATTTTCTTACATTTACGGGTTTAGTCGGGACTCCTGATGATGTTTTGAGACATCTCCTACAACTACAGCACCAGAATTGTGCTGCTGAAGCAAGTCTGTTTTTTGAATTTTTTTTTGTAAAAAAAAAGTTTTCCCAAAAAAAGCATTTTATGCCATTTTTAGGTTTTGTAGGGACTCCTGATGACGTTTTGAGACATCTCCTACAACTACAGCACCAGAATTGTACTGCTGAAGCAAGTCCGTTTTTTGGCATTTTTACGACAGGGTCCCCCCTTACGACATTTTAGCAAAGAATGTTTTTCGTAAAAAATGCATTTTCTTACATTTTCTTACATTCACGGGTTTAGTCGGGACTCCTGATGACGTTTTGAGACATCTCCTACAACTACAGCACCAGAATTGTGCTGCTGAAGCAAGTCTGTTTTTTGAATTTTTTTTTCTAAAAAAAAAGTTTTCCCAAAAAAAGCATTTTATGCCATTTTTAGGTTTTGTAGGGACTCCTGATGACGTTTTGAGACATCTCCTACAACTACAGCACCAGAATTGTACTGCTGAAGCAAGTCGGTTTTTTGGCATTTTTACGACAGGGTCCCCCCTTACGACATTTTAGCAAAAAATGTTTTTCGTAAAAAATGCATTTTCTTACATTTTCTTACATTTACGGGTTTAGTCGGGACTCCTGATGACGTTTTGAGACATCTCCTACAACTACAGCACCAGAATTGTGCTGCTGAAGCAAGTCTGTTTTTTGAATTTTTTTTTGTAAAAAAAAAAGTTTTCCCAAAAAAAGCATTTTATGCCATTTTTAGGTTTTGTAGGGACTCCTGATGACGTTTTGAGACATCTCCTACAACTACAGCACCAGAATTGTACTGCTGAAGCAAGTCGTTTTTTTGGCATTTTTACGACAGGGTCCCCCCTTACGACATTTTAGCAAAAAATGTTTTTCTTAAAAAATGCATTTTCTTACATTTACGGGTTTAGTCGGGACTCCTGATGACGTTTTGAGACATCTCCTACAACTACAGCACCAGAATTGTGCTGCTGAAGCAAGTCCGTTTTTTGGAAAAAAATTTTGTAAAAAAAAGGTTTTCCCAAAAAAAGCATTTTATGCCATTTTTAGGTTTTATAGGGACTCCTGATGACGTTTTGAGACATCTCCTACAACTACAGCACCAGAATTGTACTGCTGAAGCAAGTCCGTTTTTTGGCATTTTTCCGACAGGGTCCCCCCTTACGACATTTTAGCAAAAAATGTTTTTCGTAAAAAATGCATTTTCTTACATTTTCTTACATTTACGGGTTTAGTCGGGACTCCTGATGACGTTTTGAGACATCTCCTACAACTACAGCACCAGAATTGTGCTGCTGAAGCAAGTCTGTTTTTTGAATTTTTTTTTGTAAAAAAAAAGTTTTCCAAAAAAAGCATTTTATGCCATTTTTAGGTTTTGTAGGGTCTCCTGATGACGTTTTAAGACATCTCCTACAACTACAGCACCAGAATTGTGCTGCTGAAGCAAGTCAGTTTTTTGGAATTTTTACGACAGGGTCCCCCCTTACGACATTTTAGCTAAAAATGTTTTTCGTAAAAAATGCATTTTCTTACATTTTCTTACATTTACGGGTTTAGTCGGGACTCCTGATGACGTTTTGAGACATCTCCTACAACTACAGCACCAGAATTGTGCTGCTGAAGCAAGTCCGTTTTTTGGAAAAAAAATTTGTAAAAAAAAACTTTTCCCAAAAAAAGCATTTTATGCCATTTTTAGGTTTTGTAGGGACTCCTGATGACGTTTTGAGACATCTCCTACAACTACAGCACCAGAATTGTACTGCTGAAGCAAGTCGGTTTTTTGGCATTTTTACGACAGGGTCCCCCCTTACGACATTTTAGCAAAAAATGTTTTTCTTAAAAAATGCATTTTCTTACATTTACGGGTTTAGTCGGGACTCCTGATGACGTTTTGAGACATCTCCTACAACTACAGCACCAGAATTGTACTGCTGAAGCAAGTCCGTTTTTTGGCATTTTTACGACAGGGTCCCCCCTTACGACATTTTAGCAAAAAATGTTTTTCGTAAAAAATGCATTTTCTTACATTTTCTTACATTTACGGGTTTAGTCGGGACACCTGATGACGTTTTGAGACATCTCCTACAACTACAGCACCAGAATTGTGCTGCTGAAGCAAGTCTGTTTTTTGAATTTTTTTTTGTAAAAAAAAAGTTTTCCCAAAAAAAGCATTTTATGCCATTTTTAGGTTTTGTAGGGACTCCTGATGACGTTTTGAGACATCTCCTACAACTACAGCACCAGAATTGTACTGCTGAAGCAAGTCCGTTTTTTGGCATTTTTACGACAGGGTCCCCCCTTACAACATTTTAGCAAAAAATGTTTTTCGTAAAAAATGCATTTTCTTACATTTTCTTACATTTACGGGTTTAGTCGGGACTCCTGATGACGTTTTGAGACATCTCCTACAACTACAGCACCAGAATTGTGCTGCTGAAGCAAGTCTGTTTTTTGAATTTTTTTTTGTAAAAAAAAAGTTTTCCCAAAAAAAGCATTTTATGCCATTTTTAGGTTTTGTAGGGACTCCTGATGACGTTTTGAGACATCTCCTACAACTACAGCACCAGAATTGTACTGCTGAAGCAAGTCGGTTTTTTGGCATTTTTACGACAGGGTCCCCCCTTACGACATTTTAGCACAAAATGTTTTTCTTAAAAAATGCATTTTCTTACATTTTCTTACATTTACGGGTTTAGTCGGGACTCCTGATGATGTTTTGAGACATCTCCTACAACTACAGCACCAGAATTGTGCTGCTGAAGCAAGTCTGTTTTTTGAATTTTTTTTTGTAAAAAAAAAGTTTTCCCAAAAAAAGCATTTTATGCCATTTTTAGGTTTTGTAGGGACTCCTGATGACGTTTTGAGACATCTCCTACAACTACAGCACCAGAATTGTACTGCTGAAGCAAGTCCGTTTTTTGGCATTTTTACGACAGGGTCCCCCCTTACGACATTTTAGCAAAGAATGTTTTTCGTAAAAAATGCATTTTCTTACATTTTCTTACATTCACGGGTTTAGTCGGGACTCCTGATGACGTTTTGAGACATCTCCTACAACTACAGCACCAGAATTGTGCTGCTGAAGCAAGTCTGTTTTTTGAATTTTTTTTTCTAAAAAAAAAGTTTTCCCAAAAAAAAGCATTTTATGCCATTTTTAGGTTTTGTAGGGACTCCTGATGACGTTTTGAGACATCTCCTACAACTACAGCACCAGAATTGTACTGCTGAAGCAAGTCGGTTTTTTGGCATTTTTACGACAGGGTCCCCCCTTACGACATTTTAGCAAAAAATGTTTTTCGTAAAAAATGCATTTTCTTACATTTTCTTACATTTACGGGTTTAGTCGGGACTCCTGATGACGTTTTGAGACATCTCCTACAACTACAGCACCAGAATTGTGCTGCTGAAGCAAGTCTGTTTTTTGAATTTTTTTTTGTAAAAAAAAAAGTTTTCCCAAAAAAAGCATTTTATGCCATTTTTAGGTTTTGTAGGGACTCCTGATGACGTTTTGAGACATCTCCTACAACTACAGCACCAGAATTGTACTGCTGAAGCAAGTCGTTTTTTTGGCATTTTTACGACAGGGTCCCCCCTTACGACATTTTAGCAAAAAATGTTTTTCTTAAAAAATGCATTTTCTTACATTTACGGGTTTAGTCGGGACTCCTGATGACGTTTTGAGACATCTCCTACAACTACAGCACCAGAATTGTGCTGCTGAAGCAAGTCCGTTTTTTGGAAAAAAATTTTGTAAAAAAAAGGTTTTCCCAAAAAAAGCATTTTATGCCATTTTTAGGTTTTATAGGGACTCCTGATGACGTTTTGAGACATCTCCTACAACTACAGCACCAGAATTGTACTGCTGAAGCAAGTCCGTTTTTTGGCATTTTTCCGACAGGGTCCCCCCTTACGACATTTTAGCAAAAAATGTTTTTCGTAAAAAATGCATTTTCTTACATTTTCTTACATTTACGGGTTTAGTCGGGACTCCTGATGACGTTTTGAGACATCTCCTACAACTACAGCACCAGAATTGTGCTGCTGAAGCAAGTCCGTTTTTTGGAATTTTTTTTTGTAAAAAAAAAGTTTTCCCAAAAAAAGCATTTTATGCCATTTTTAGGTTTTGTAGGGACTCCTGATGACGTTTTGAGACATCTCCTACAACTACAGCACCAGAATTGTACTGCTGAAGCAAGTCAGTTTTTTGGCATTTTTACGACAGGGTCCCCCCTTACGACATTTTAGCAAAAAATGTTTTTCTTAAAAAATGCATTTTCTTACATTTTCTTACATTTACGGGTTTAGTCGGGACTCCTGATGACGTTTTGAGACATCTCCTACAACTACAGCACCAGAATTGTGCTGCTGAAGCAAGTCTGTTTTTTGAAAACATTTTTATAAAAAAAAGTTTTCCCAAAAAAAGCATTTTATGCCATTTTTAGGTTTTGTAGGGACTCCTGATGACGTTTTGAGACATCTCCTACAACTACAGCACCAGAATTGTACTGCTGAAGCAAGTCGGTTTTTTGGCATTTTTACGACAGGGTCCCTCCCCCCTTACGACATTTTAGCAAAAAATGTTTTTCGCAAAAAATGCATTTTCTTACATTTTCTTACTTTTACGGGTTTAGTCGGGACTCCTGATGACGTTTTGAGACATCTCCTACAACTACAGCACCAGAATTGTGCTGCTGAAGCAAGTCTGTTTTTTGAAATATTTTTTGTAAAAAAAAAGTTTTCCCAAAAAAAGCATTTTATGCCATTTTTAGGTTTTGTAGGGACTCCTGATGACGTTTTGAGACATCTCCTACAACTACAGCACCAGAATTGTACTGCTGAATCAAGTCGGTTTTTTGGCATTTTTACGACAGGGTCCCCCCTTACGACATTTTAGCAAAAAATGTTTTTCTTAAAAAATGCATTTTCTTACATTTTCTTACTTTTACGGGTTTAGTCGGGACTCCTGATGACGTTTTGAGACATCTCCTACAACTACAGCACCAGAATTGTGCTGCTGAAGCAAGTCTGTTTTTTGAATTTTTTTTTGTAAAAAAAAAGTTTTCCAAAAAAAGCATTTTATGCCATTTTTAGGTTTTGTAGGGTCTCCTGATGACGTTTTAAGACATCTCCTACAACTACAGCACCAGAATTGTGCTGCTGAAGCAAGTCAGTTTTTTGGAATTTTTACGACAGGGTCCCCCCTTACGACATTTTAGCTAAAAATGTTTTTCGTAAAAAATGCATTTTCTTACATTTTCTTACATTTACGGGTTTAGTCGGGACTCCTGATGACGTTTTGAGACATCTCCTACAACTACAGCACCAGAATTGTGCTGCTGAAGCAAGTCCGTTTTTTGGAAAAAATTTTTGTAAAAAAAAACTTTTCCCAAAAAAAGCATTTTATGCCATTTTTAGGTTTTGTAGGGACTCCTGATGACGTTTTGAGACATCTCCTACAACTACAGCACCAGAATTGTACTGCTGAAGCAAGTCGGTTTTTTGGCATTTTTACGACAGGGTCCCCCCTTACGACATTTTAGCAAAAAATGTTTTTCTTAAAAAATGCATTTTCTTACATTTTCTTACATTTACGGGTTTAGTCGGGACTCCTGATGACGTTTTGAGACATCTCCTACAATTACAGCACCAGAATTGTGCTGCTGAAGCAAGTCCGTTTTTTGGAATTTTTTTTTGTAAAAAAAAAGTTTTCCCAAAAAAAGCATTTTATGCCATTTTTAGGTTTTGTAGCGACTCCTGATGACGTTTTAAGACATCTCCTACAACTACAGCATCAGAATTGTGCTGCTGAAGCAAGTCAGTTTTTTGGCATTTTTACGACAGAGTCCCCCCTTACGACATTTTAGCAAAAAATGTTTTTCTTAAAAAATGCATTTTCTTACATTTTCTTACATTTACGGGTTTAGTCGGGACTCCTGATGACGTTTTGAGACATCTCCTACAACTACAGCACCAGAATTGTACTGCTGAAGCAAGTCCGTTTTTTGGCATTTTTACGACAGGGTCCCCCCTTACGACATTTTAGCAAAAAATGTTTTTCGTAAAAAATGCATTTTCTTACATTTTCTTACATTTACGGGTTTAGTCGGGACACCTGATGACGTTTTGAGACATCTCCTACAACTACAGCACCAGAATTGTGCTGCTGAAGCAAGTCTGTTTTTTGAATTTTTTTTTGTAAAAAAAAAGTTTTCCCAAAAAAAGCATTTTATGCCATTTTTAGGTTTTGTAGGGACTCCTGATGACGTTTTGAGACATCTCCTACAACTACAGCACCAGAATTGTACTGCTGAAGCAAGTCCGTTTTTTGGCATTTTTACGACAGGGTCCCCCCTTACAACATTTTAGCAAAAAATGTTTTTCGTAAAAAATGCATTTTCTTACATTTTCTTACATTTACGGGTTTAGTCGGGACACCTGATGACGTTTTGAGACATCTCCTACAACTACAGCACCAGAATTGTGCTGCTGAAGCAAGTCTGTTTTTTGAATTTTTTTTTGTAAAAAAAAGTTTTCCCAAAAAAAGCATTTTATGCCATTTTTAGGTTTTGTAGGGACTCCTGATGACGTTTTGAGACATCTCCTACAACTACAGCACCAGAATTGTACTGCTGAAGCAAGTCCGTTTTTTGGCATTTTTACGACAGGGTCCCCCCTTACGACATTTTAGCAAAAAATGTTTTTCTTAAAAAATGCATTTTCTTACATTTTCTTACATTTACGGGTTTAGTCGGGACTCCTGATGATGTTTTGAGACATCTCCTACAACTACAGCACCAGAATTGTGCTGCTGAAGCAAGTCTGTTTTTTGAATTTTTTTTTGTAAAAAAAAAGTTTTCCCAAAAAAAGCATTTTATGCCATTTTTAGGTTTTGTAGGGACTCCTGATGACGTTTTGAGACATCTCCTACAACTACAGCACCAGAATTGTACTGCTGAAGCAAGTCGGTTTTTTGGCATTTTTACGTCAGGGTCCCCCCTTACGACATTTTAGCAAAAAATGTTTTTCGTAAAAAATGCATTTTCTTACATTTACGGGTTTAGTCGGGACTCCTGATGACGTTTTGAGACATCTCCTACAACTACAGCACCAGAATTGTGCTGCTGAAGCAAGTCTGTTTTTTGAATTTTTTTTTGTAAAAAAAAAGTTTTCCCAAAAAAAGCATTTTATGCCATTTTTAGGTTTTGTAGGGACTCCTGATGACGTTTTGAGACATCTCCTACAACTACAGCACCAGAATTGTACTGCTGAAGCAAGTCGGTTTTTTGGCATATTTACGACAGGGTCCCTCCCCCCTTACGACATTTTAGCAGAAAATGTTTTTCTTAAAAAATGCATTTTCTTACATTTTCTTACATTTACGGGTTTAGTCGGGACTCCTGATGACGTTTTGAGACATCTCCTACAACTACAGCACCAGAATTGTACTGCTGAAGCAAGTCCGTTTTTTGGCATTTTTACGACAGGGTCCCCCCTTACGACATTTTAGCAAAGAATGTTTTTCGTAAAAAATGCATTTTCTTACATTTTCTTACATTCACGGGTTTAGTCGGGACTCCTGATGACGTTTTGAGACATCTCCTACAACTACAGCACCAGAATTGTGCTGCTGAAGCAAGTCTGTTTTTTGAATTTTTTTTTCTAAAAAAAAAGTTTTCCCAAAAAAAGCATTTTATGCCATTTTTAGGTTTTGTAGGGACTCCTGATGACGTTTTGAGACATCTCCTACAACTACAGCACCAGAATTGTACTGCTGAAGCAAGTCGGTTTTTTGGCATTTTTACGACAGGGTCCCCCCTTACGACATTTTAGCAAAAAATGTTTTTCGTAAAAAATGCATTTTCTTACATTTTCTTACATTTACGGGTTTAGTCGGGACTCCTGATGACGTTTTGAGAAATCTCCTACAACTACAGCACCAGAATTGTGCTGCTGAAGCAAGTCTGTTTTTTGAATTTTTTTTTGTAAAAAAAAAAGTTTTCCCAAAAAAAGCATTTTATGCCATTTTTAGGTTTTGTAGGGACTCCTGATGACGTTTTGAGACATCTCCTACAACTACAGCACCAGAATTGTACTGCTGAAGCAAGTCGTTTTTTTGGCATTTTTACGACAGGGTCCCCCCTTACGACATTTTAGCAAAAAATGTTTTTCTTAAAAAATGCATTTTCTTACATTTACGGGTTTAGTCGGGACTCCTGATGACGTTTTGAGACATCTCCTACAACTACAGCACCAGAATTGTACTGCTGAATCAAGTCGGTTTTTTGGCATTTTTACGACAGGGTCCCCCCTTACGACATTTTAGCAAAAAATGTTTTTCTTAAAAAATGCATTTTCTTACATTTTCTTACATTTACGGGTTTAGTCGGGACTCCTGATGACGTTTTGAGACATCTCCTACAACTACAGCACCAGAATTGTACTGCTGAAGCAAGTCCGTTTTTTGGCATTTTTACGTCAAGGTCCCCCCTTACGACATTTTAGCAAAAAATGTTTTTCGTAAAAAATGCATTTTCTTACATTTTCTTACATTTACGGGTTTAGTCGGGACTCCTGATGACGTTTTGAGACATCTCCTACAACTACAGCACCAGAATTGTGCTGCTGAAGCAAGTCCGTTTTTTGGAAAAAAAATTTGTAAAAAAAAGGTTTTCCCAAAAAAAGCATTTTATGCCATTTTTAGGTTTTATAGGGACTCCTGATGACGTTTTGAGACATCTCCTACAACTACAGCACCAGAATTGTACTGCTGAAGCAAGTCCGTTTTTTGGCATTTTTCCGACAGGGTCCCCCCTTACGACATTTTAGCAAAAAATGTTTTTCTTAAAAAATGCATTTTCTTACATTTTCTTACATTTACGGGTTTAGTCGGGACTCCTGATGACGTTTTGAGACATCTCCTACAACTACAGCACCAGAATTGTGCTGCTGAAGCAAGTCTGTTTTTTGAAAACATTTTTATAAAAAAAAGTTTTCCCAAAAAAAGCATTTTATGCCATTTTTAGGTTTTGTAGGGACTCCTGATGACGTTTTGAGACATCTCCTACAACTACAGCACCAGAATTGTACTGCTGAAGCAAGTCGGTTTTTTGGCATTTTTACGACAGGGTCCCTCCCCCCTTACGACATTTTAGCAAAAAATGTTTTTCGCAAAAAATGCATTTTCTTACATTTTCTTACTTTTACGGGTTTAGTCGGGACTCCTGATGACGTTTTGAGACATCTCCTACAACTACAGCACCAGAATTGTGCTGCTGAAGCAAGTCTGTTTTTTGAAATATTTTTTGTAAAAAAAAAGTTTTCCCAAAAAAAGCATTTTATGCCATTTTTAGGTTTTGTAGGGACTCCTGATGACGTTTTGAGACATCTCCTACAACTACAGCACCAGAATTGTACTGCTGAATCAAGTCGGTTTTTTGGCATTTTTACGACAGGGTCCCCCCTTACGACATTTTAGCAAAAAATGTTTTTCTTAAAAAATGCATTTTCTTACATTTTCTTACTTTTACGGGTTTAGTCGGGACTCCTGATGACGTTTTGAGACATCTCCTACAACTACAGCACCAGAATTGTGCTGCTGAAGCAAGTCTGTTTTTTGAATTTTTTTTTGTAAAAAAAAAGTTTTCCAAAAAAAGCATTTTATGCCATTTTTAGGTTTTGTAGGGTCTCCTGATGACGTTTTAAGACATCTCCTACAACTACAGCACCAGAATTGTGCTGCTGAAGCAAGTCAGTTTTTTGGAATTTTTACGACAGGGTCCCCCCTTACGACATTTTAGCTAAAAATGTTTTTCGTAAAAAATGCATTTTCTTACATTTTCTTACATTTACGGGTTTAGTCGGGACTCCTGATGACGTTTTGAGACATCTCCTACAACTACAGCACCAGAATTGTGCTGCTGAAGCAAGTCCGTTTTTTGGAAAAAATTTTTGTAAAAAAAAACTTTTCCCAAAAAAAGCATTTTATGCCATTTTTAGGTTTTGTAGGGACTCCTGATGACGTTTTGAGACATCTCCTACAACTACAGCACCAGAATTGTACTGCTGAAGCAAGTCGGTTTTTTGGCATTTTTACGACAGGGTCCCCCCTTACGACATTTTAGCAAAAAATGTTTTTCTTAAAAAATGCATTTTCTTACATTTTCTTACATTTACGGGTTTAGTCGGGACTCCTGATGACGTTTTGAGACATCTCCTACAACTACAGCACCAGAATTGTGCTGCTGAAGCAAGTCCGTTTTTTGGAATTTTTTTTTGTAAAAAAAAAGTTTTCCCAAAAAAAGCATTTTATGCCATTTTTAGGTTTTGTAGCGACTCCTGATGACGTTTTAAGACATCTCCTACAACTACAGCATCAGAATTGTGCTGCTGAAGCAAGTCAGTTTTTTGGCATTTTTACGACAGGGTCCCCCCTTACGACATTTTAGCAAAAAATGTTTTTCTTAAAAAATGCATTTTCTTACATTTTCTTACATTTACGGGTTTAGTCGGGACACCTGATGACGTTTTGAGACATCTCCTACAACTACAGCACCAGAATTGTGCTGCTGAAGCAAGTCTGTTTTTTGAATTTTTTTTTGTAAAAAAAAAGTTTTCCCAAAAAAAGCATTTTATGCCATTTTTAGGTTTTGTAGGGACTCCTGATGACGTTTTGAGACATCTCCTACAACTACAGCACCAGAATTGTACTGCTGAAGCAAGTCCGTTTTTTGGCATTTTTACGACAGGGTCCCCCCTTACAACATTTTAGCAAAAAATGTTTTTCGTAAAAAATGCATTTTCTTACATTTTCTTACATTTACGGGTTTAGTCGGGACACCTGATGACGTTTTGAGACATCTCCTACAACTACAGCACCAGAATTGTGCTGCTGAAGCAAGTCTGTTTTTTGAATTTTTTTTTGTAAAAAAAAAGTTTTCCCAAAAAAAGCATTTTATGCCATTTTTAGGTTTTGTAGGGACTCCTGATGACGTTTTGAGACATCTCCTACAACTACAGCACCAGAATTGTACTGCTGAAGCAAGTCCGTTTTTTGGCATTTTTACGACAGGGTCCCCCCTTACGACATTTTAGCAAAAAATGTTTTTCTTAAAAAATGCATTTTCTTACATTTTCTTACATTTACGGGTTTAGTCGGGACTCCTGATGATGTTTTGAGACATCTCCTACAACTACAGCACCAGAATTGTGCTGCTGAAGCAAGTCTGTTTTTTGAATTTTTTTTTGTAAAAAAAAAGTTTTCCCAAAAAAAGCATTTTATGCCATTTTTAGGTTTTGTAGGGACTCCTGATGACGTTTTGAGACATCTCCTACAACTACAGCACCAGAATTGTACTGCTGAAGCAAGTCGGTTTTTTGGCATTTTTACGTCAGGGTCCCCCCTTACGACATTTTAGCAAAAAATGTTTTTCGTAAAAAATGCATTTTCTTACATTTACGGGTTTAGTCGGGACTCCTGATGACGTTTTGAGACATCTCCTACAACTACAGCACCAGAATTGTGCTGCTGAAGCAAGTCTGTTTTTTGAATTTTTTTTTGTAAAAAAAAAGTTTTCCCAAAAAAAGCATTTTATGCCATTTTTAGGTTTTGTAGGGACTCCTGATGACGTTTTGAGACATCTCCTACAACTACAGCACCAGAATTGTACTGCTGAAGCAAGTCGGTTTTTTGGCATATTTACGACAGGGTCCCTCCCCCCTTACGACATTTTAGCAAAAAATGTTTTTCTTAAAAAATGCATTTTCTTACATTTTCTTACATTTACGGGTTTAGTCGGGACTCCTGATGACGTTTTGAGACATCTCCTACAACTACAGCACCAGAATTGTACTGCTGAAGCAAGTCCGTTTTTTGGCATTTTTACGACAGGGTCCCCCCTTACGACATTTTAGCAAAGAATGTTTTTCGTAAAAAATGCATTTTCTTACATTTTCTTACATTCACGGGTTTAGTCGGGACTCCTGATGACGTTTTGAGACATCTCCTACAACTACAGCACCAGAATTGTGCTGCTGAAGCAAGTCTGTTTTTTGAATTTTTTTTTCTAAAAAAAAAGTTTTCCCAAAAAAAGCATTTTATGCCATTTTTAGGTTTTGTAGGGACTCCTGATGACGTTTTGAGACATCTCCTACAACTACAGCACCAGAATTGTACTGCTGAAGCAAGTCGGTTTTTTGGCATTTTTACGACAGGGTCCCCCCTTACGACATTTTAGCAAAAAATGTTTTTCGTAAAAAATGCATTTTCTTACATTTTCTTACATTTACGGGTTTAGTCGGGACTCCTGATGACGTTTTGAGAAATCTCCTACAACTACAGCACCAGAATTGTGCTGCTGAAGCAAGTCTGTTTTTTGAATTTTTTTTTGTAAAAAAAAAAGTTTTCCCAAAAAAAGCATTTTATGCCATTTTTAGGTTTTGTAGGGACTCCTGATGACGTTTTGAGACATCTCCTACAACTACAGCACCAGAATTGTACTGCTGAAGCAAGTCGTTTTTTTGGCATTTTTACGACAGGGTCCCCCCTTACGACATTTTAGCAAAAAATGTTTTTCTTAAAAAATGCATTTTCTTACATTTACGGGTTTAGTCGGGACTCCTGATGACGTTTTGAGACATCTCCTACAACTACAGCACCAGAATTGTACTGCTGAATCAAGTCGGTTTTTTGGCATTTTTACGACAGGGTCCCCCCTTACGACATTTTAGCAAAAAATGTTTTTCTTAAAAAATGCATTTTCTTACATTTTCTTACATTTACGGGTTTAGTCGGGACTCCTGATGACGTTTTGAGACATCTCCTACAACTACAGCACCAGAATTGTACTGCTGAAGCAAGTCCGTTTTTTGGCATTTTTACGTCAAGGTCCCCCCTTACGACATTTTAGCAAAAAATGTTTTTCGTAAAAAATGCATTTTCTTACATTTTCTTACATTTACGGGTTTAGTCGGGACTCCTGATGACGTTTTGAGACATCTCCTACAACTACAGCACCAGAATTGTGCTGCTGAAGCAAGTCCGTTTTTTGGAAAAAAAATTTGTAAAAAAAAGGTTTTCCCAAAAAAAGCATTTTATGCCATTTTTAGGTTTTATAGGGACTCCTGATGACGTTTTGAGACATCTCCTACAACTACAGCACCAGAATTGTACTGCTGAAGCAAGTCCGTTTTTTGGCATTTTTCCGACAGGGTCCCCCCTTACGACATTTTAGCAAAAAATGTTTTTCTTAAAAAATGCATTTTCTTACATTTTCTTACATTTACGGGTTTAGTCGGGACTCCTGATGACGTTTTGAGACATCTCCTACAACTACAGCACCAGAATTGTGCTGCTGAAGCAAGTCTGTTTTTTGAAAACATTTTTATAAAAAAAAGTTTTCCCAAAAAAAGCATTTTATGCCATTTTTAGGTTTTGTAGGGACTCCTGATGACGTTTTGAGACATCTCCTACAACTACAGCACCAGAATTGTACTGCTGAAGCAAGTCGGTTTTTTGGCATTTTTACGACAGGGTCCCTCCCCCCTTACGACATTTTAGCAAAAAATGTTTTTCGCAAAAAATGCATTTTCTTACATTTTCTTACTTTTACGGGTTTAGTCGGGACTCCTGATGACGTTTTGAGACATCTCCTACAACTACAGCACCAGAATTGTGCTGCTGAAGCAAGTCTGTTTTTTGAAATATTTTTTGTAAAAAAAAAGTTTTCCCAAAAAAAGCATTTTATGCCATTTTTAGGTTTTGTAGGGACTCCTGATGACGTTTTGAGACATCTCCTACAACTACAGCACCAGAATTGTACTGCTGAATCAAGTCGGTTTTTTGGCATTTTTACGACAGGGTCCCCCCTTACGACATTTTAGCAAAAAATGTTTTTCTTAAAAAATGCATTTTCTTACATTTTCTTACTTTTACGGGTTTAGTCGGGACTCCTGATGACGTTTTGAGACATCTCCTACAACTACAGCACCAGAATTGTGCTGCTGAAGCAAGTCTGTTTTTTGAATTTTTTTTTGTAAAAAAAAAGTTTTCCAAAAAAAGCATTTTATGCCATTTTTAGGTTTTGTAGGGTCTCCTGATGACGTTTTAAGACATCTCCTACAACTACAGCACCAGAATTGTGCTGCTGAAGCAAGTCAGTTTTTTGGAATTTTTACGACAGGGTCCCCCCTTACGACATTTTAGCTAAAAATGTTTTTCGTAAAAAATGCATTTTCTTACATTTTCTTACATTTACGGGTTTAGTCGGGACTCCTGATGACGTTTTGAGACATCTCCTACAACTACAGCACCAGAATTGTGCTGCTGAAGCAAGTCCGTTTTTTGGAAAAAAATTTTGTAAAAAAAAACTTTTCCCAAAAAAAGCATTTTATGCCATTTTTAGGTTTTGTAGGGACTCCTGATGACGTTTTGAGACATCTCCTACAACTACAGCACCAGAATTGTACTGCTGAAGCAAGTCGGTTTTTTGGCATTTTTACGACAGGGTCCCCCCTTACGACATTTTAGCAAAAAATGTTTTTCTTAAAAAATGCATTTTCTTACATTTACGGGTTTAGTCGGGACTCCTGATGACGTTTTGAGACATCTCCTACAACTACAGCACCAGAATTGTACTGCTGAAGCAAGTCCGTTTTTTGGCATTTTTACGACAGGGTCCCCCCTTACGACATTTTAGCAAAAAATGTTTTTCGTAAAAAATGCATTTTCTTACATTTTCTTACATTTACGGGTTTAGTCGGGACACCTGATGACGTTTTGAGACATCTCCTACAACTACAGCACCAGAATTGTGCTGCTGAAGCAAGTCTGTTTTTTGAAATTTTTTTTGTAAAAAAAAAGTTTTCCCAAAAAAAGCATTTTATGCCATTTTTAGGTTTTGTAGGGACTCCTGATGACGTTTTGAGACATCTCCTACAACTACAGCACCAGAATTGTACTGCTGAAGCAAGTCCGTTTTTTGGCATTTTTACGACAGGGTCCCCCCTTACAACATTTTAGCAAAAAATGTTTTTCGTAAAAAATGCATTTTCTTACATTTTCTTACATTTACGGGTTTAGTCGGGACTCCTGATGACGTTTTGAGACATCTCCTACAACTACAGCACCAGAATTGTGCTGCTGAAGCAAGTCTGTTTTTTGAATTTTTTTTTGTAAAAAAAAAGTTTTCCCAAAAAAAGCATTTTATGCCATTTTTAGGTTTTGTAGGGACTCCTGATGACGTTTTGAGACATCTCCTACAACTACAGCACCAGAATTGTACTGCTGAAGCAAGTCGGTTTTTTGGCATTTTTACGACAGGGTCCCCCCTTACGACATTTTAGCAAAAAATGTTTTTCTTAAAAAATGCATTTTCTTACATTTTCTTACATTTACGGGTTTAGTCGGGACTCCTGATGATGTTTTGAGACATCTCCTACAACTACAGCACCAGAATTGTGCTGCTGAAGCAAGTCTGTTTTTTGAATTTTTTTTTGTAAAAAAAAAGTTTTCCCAAAAAAAGCATTTTATGCCATTTTTAGGTTTTGTAGGGACTCCTGATGACGTTTTGAGACATCTCCTACAACTACAGCACCAGAATTGTACTGCTGAAGCAAGTCCGTTTTTTGGCATTTTTACGACAGGGTCCCCCCTTACAACATTTTAGCAAAAAATGTTTTTCGTAAAAAATGCATTTTCTTACATTTTCTTACATTTACGGGTTTAGTCGGGACTCCTGATGACGTTTTGAGACATCTCCTACAACTACAGCACCAGAATTGTGCTGCTGAAGCAAGTCTGTTTTTTGAATTTTTTTTTGTAAAAAAAAAGTTTTCCCAAAAAAAGCATTTTATGCCATTTTTAGGTTTTGTAGGGACTCCTGATGACGTTTTGAGACATCTCCTACAACTACAGCACCAGAATTGTACTGCTGAAGCAAGTCGGTTTTTTGGCATTTTTACGACAGGGTCCCCCCTTACGACATTTTAGCAAAAAATGTTTTTCTTAAAAAATGCATTTTCTTACATTTTCTTACATTTACGGGTTTAGTCGGGACTCCTGATGATGTTTTGAGACATCTCCTACAACTACAGCACCAGAATTGTGCTGCTGAAGCAAGTCTGTTTTTTGAATTTTTTTTTGTAAAAAAAAAGTTTTCCCAAAAAAAGCATTTTATGCCATTTTTAGGTTTTGTAGGGACTCCTGATGAGGTTTTGAGACATCTCCTACAACTACAGCACCAGAATTGTACTGCTGAAGCAAGTCGGTTTTTTGGCATTTTTACGTCAGGGTCCCCCCTTACGACATTTTAGCAAAAAATGTTTTTCGTAAAAAATGCATTTTCTTACATTTTCTTACATTTACGGGTTTAGTCGGGACTCCTGATGACGTTTTGAGACATCTCCTACAACTACAGCACCAGAATTGTGCTGCTGAAGCAAGTCCGTTTTTTGAATTTTTTTTTGTAAAAAAAAAGTTTTCCCAAAAAAAGCATTTTATGCCATTTTTAGGTTTTGTAGGGACTCCTGATGACGTTTTGAGACATCTCCTACAACTACAGCACCAGAATTGTACTGCTGAAGCAAGTCGTTTTTTTGGCATTTTTACGACAGGGTCCCCCCTTACGACATTTTAGCAAAAAATGTTTTTCTTAAAAAATGCATTTTCTTACATTTACGGGTTTAGTCGGGACTCCTGATGACGTTTTGAGACATCTCCTACAACTACAGCACCAGAATTGTACTGCTGAATCAAGTCGGTTTTTTGGCATTTTTACGACAGGGTCCCCCCTTACGACATTTTAGCAAAAAATGTTTTTCTTAAAAAATGCATTTTCTTACATTTTCTTACATTTACGGGTTTAGTCGGGACTCCTGATGACGTTTTGAGACATCTCCTACAACTACAGCACCAGAATTGTACTGCTGAAGCAAGTCCGTTTTTTGGCATTTTTACGTCAAGGTCCCCCCTTACGACATTTTAGCAAAAAATGTTTTTCGTAAAAAATGCATTTTCTTACATTTTCTTACATTTACGGGTTTAGTCGGGACTCCTGATGACGTTTTGAGACATCTCCTACAACTACAGCACCAGAATTGTGCTGCTGAAGCAAGTCCGTTTTTTGGAAAAAAATTTTGTAAAAAAAAGGTTTTCCCAAAAAAAGCATTTTATGCCATTTTTAGGTTTTATAGGGACTCCTGATGACGTTTTGAGACATCTCCTACAACTACAGCACCAGAATTGTACTGCTGAAGCAAGTCCGTTTTTTGGCATTTTTCCGACAGGGTCCCCCCTTACGACATTTTAGCAAAAAATGTTTTTCGTAAAAAATGCATTTTCTTACATTTTCTTACATTTACGGGTTTAGTCGGGACTCCTGATGACGTTTTGAGACATCTCCTACAACTACAGCACCAGAATTGTGCTGCTGAAGCAAGTCCGTTTTTTGGAAATTTTTTTTGTAAAAAAAAAGTTTTCCCAAAAAAAGCATTTTATGCCATTTTTAGGTTTTGTAGGGACTCCTGATGACGTTTTGAGACATCTCCTACAACTACAGCACCAGAATTGTACTGCTGAAGCAAGTCAGTTTTTTGGCATTTTTACGACAGGGTCCCCCCTTACGACATTTTAGCAAAAAATGTTTTTCTTTAAAAAATGCATTTTCTTACATTTACGGGTTTAGTCGGGACTCCTGATGACGTTTTGAGACATCTCCTACAACTACAGCACCAGAATTGTGCTGCTGAAGCAAGTCCGTTTTTTGGAAAAAAAATTTGTAAAAAAAAAGGTTTTCCCAAAAAAAGCATTTTATGCCATTTTTAGGTTTTATAGGGACTCCTGATGACGTTTTGAGACATCTCCTACAACTACAGCACCAGAATTGTACTGCTGAAGCAAGTCGGTTTTTTGGCATTTTTACGACAGGGTCCCTCCCCCCTTACGACATTTTAGCAAAAAATGTTTTTCGCAAAAAATGCATTTTCTTACATTTTCTTACTTTTACGGGTTTAGTCGGGACTCCTGATGACGTTTTGAGACATCTCCTACAACTACAGCACCAGAATTGTGCTGCTGAAGCAAGTCTGTTTTTTGAATTTTTTTTTGGAAAAAAAAAGTTTTCCCAAAAAAAGCATTTTATGCCATTTTTAGGTTTTGTAGGGACTCCTGATGACGTTTTAAGACATCTCCTACAACTACAGCACCAGAATTGTGCTGCTGAAGCAAGTCAGTTTTTTGGAATTTTTACGACAGGGTCCCCCCTTACGACATTTTAGCAAAAAATGTTTTTCTTAAAAAATGCATTTTCTTACATTTTCTTACATTTACGGGTTTAGTCGGGACTCCTGATGACGTTTTGAGACATCTCCTACAACTACAGCACCAGAATTGTGCTGCTGAAGCAAGTCTGTTTTTTGAATTTTTTTTTGTAAAAAAAAAGTTTTCCCAAAAAAAGCATTTTATGCCATTTTTAGGTTTTGTAGGGACTCCTGATGACGTTTTGAGACATCTCCTACAACTACAGCACCAGAATTGTACTGCTGAAGCAAGTCGGTTTTTTGGCATATTTACGACAGGGTCCCCCCTTACGACATTTTAGCAAAAAATGTTTTTCTTAAAAAATGCATTTTCTTACATTTACGGGTTTAGTCGGGACTCCTGATGACGTTTTGAGACATCTCCTACAACTACAGCACCAGAATTGTACTGCTGAAGCAAGTCCGTTTTTTGGCATTTTTACGACAGGGTCCCCCCTTACGACATTTTAGCAAAGAATGTTTTTCGTAAAAAATGCATTTTCTTACATTTTCTTACATTTACGGGTTTAGTCGGGACTCCTGATGACGTTTTGAGACATCTCCTACAACTACAGCACCAGAATTGTGCTGCTGAAGCAAGTCTGTTTTTTGAATTTTTTTTTGTAAAAAAAAAGTTTTCCCAAAAAAAGCATTTTATGCCATTTTTAGGTTTTGTAGGGACTCCTGATGACGTTTTGAGACATCTCCTACAACTACAGCACCAGAATTGTACTGCTGAAGCAAGTCGGTTTTTTGGCATTTTTACGACAGGGTCCCCCTTTACGACATTTTAGCAAAAAATGTTTTTCGTAAAAAATGCATTTTCTTACATTTTCTTACATTTACGGGTTTAGTCGGGACTCCTGATGACGTTTTGAGAAATCTCCTACAACTACAGCACCAGAATTGTGCTGCTGAAGCAAGTCCGTTTTTTGAATTTTTTTTTGTAAAAAAAAAAGTTTTCCCAAAAAAAGCATTTTATGCCATTTTTAGGTTTTGTAGGGACTCCTGATGACGTTTTGAGACATCTCCTACAACTACAGCACCAGAATTGTACTGCTGAAGCAAGTCGTTTTTTTGGCATTTTTACGACAGGGTCCCCCCTTACGACATTTTAGCAAAAAATGTTTTTCTTAAAAAATGCATTTTCTTACATTTACGGGTTTAGTCGGGACTCCTGATGACGTTTTGAGACATCTCCTACAACTACAGCACCAGAATTGTACTGCTGAATCAAGTCGGTTTTTTGGCATTTTTACGACAGGGTCCCCCCTTACGACATTTTAGCAAAAAATGTTTTTCTTAAAAAATGCATTTTCTTACATTTTCTTACATTTACGGGTTTAGTCGGGACTCCTGATGACGTTTTAAGACATCTCCTACAACTACAGCACCAGAATTGTACTGCTGAAGCAAGTCCGTTTTTTGGCATTTTTACGTCAAGGTCCCCCCTTACGACATTTTAGCAAAAAATGTTTTTCGTAAAAAATGCATTTTCTTACATTTTCTTACATTTACGGGTTTAGTCGGGACTCCTGATGACGTTTTGAGACATCTCCTACAACTACAGCACCAGAATTGTGCTGCTGAAGCAAGTCCGTTTTTTGGAAAAAAAATTTGTAAAAAAAAAGGTTTTCCCAAAAAAAGCATTTTATGCCATTTTTAGGTTTTATAGGGACTCCTGATGACGTTTTGAGACATCTCCTACAACTACAGCACCAGAATTGTACTGCTGAAGCAAGTCGGTTTTTTGGCATTTTTACGACAGGGTCCCTCCCCCCTTACGACATTTTAGCAAAAAATGTTTTTTGCAAAAAATGCATTTTCTTACATTTTCTTACTTTTACGGGTTTAGTCGGGACTCCTGATGACGTTTTGAGACATCTCCTACAACTACAGCACCAGAACTGTGCTGCTGAAGCAAGTCTGTTTTTTGAATTTTTTTTTGTAAAAAAAAAGTTTTCCCAAAAAAAGCATTTTATGCCATTTTTAGGTTTTGTAGGGACTCCTGATGACGTTTTAAGACATCTCCTACAACTACAGCACCAGAATTGTGCTGCTGAAGCAAGTCAGTTTTTTGGAATTTTTACGACAGGGTCCCCCCTTACGACATTTTAGCAAAAAATGTTTTTCTTAAAAAATGCATTTTCTTACATTTTCTTACATTTACGGGTTTAGTCGGGACTCCTGATGACGTTTTGAGACATCTCCTACAACTACAGCACCAGAATTGTGCTGCTGAAGCAAGTCTGTTTTTTGAATTTTTTTTTGTAAAAAAAAAGTTTTCCCAAAAAAAGCATTTTATGCCATTTTTAGGTTTTGTAGGGACTCCTGATGACGTTTTGAGACATCTCCTACAACTACAGCACCAGAATTGTACTGCTGAAGCAAGTCGGTTTTTTGGCATATTTACGACAGGGTCCCCCCTTACGACATTTTAGCAAAAAATGTTTTTCTTAAAAAATGCATTTTCTTACATTTTCTTACATTTACGGGTTTAGTCGGGACTCCTGATGACGTTTTGAGACATCTCCTACAACTACAGCACCAGAATTGTACTGCTGAAGCAAGTCCGTTTTTTGGCATTTTTACGACAGGGTCCCCCCTTACGACATTTTAGCAAAGAATGTTTTTCGTAAAAAATGCATTTTCTTACATTTTCTTACATTTACGGGTTTAGTCGGGACTCCTGATGACGTTTTGAGACATCTCCTACAACTACAGCACCAGAATTGTGCTGCTGAAGCAAGTCTGTTTTTTGAATTTTTTTTTGTAAAAAAAAAGTTTTCCCAAAAAAAGCATTTTATGCCATTTTTAGGTTTTGTAGGGACTCCTGATGACGTTTTGAGACATCTCCTACAACTACAGCACCAGAATTGTACTGCTGAAGCAAGTCGGTTTTTTGGCATTTTTACGACAGGGTCCCCCTTTACGACATTTTAGCAAAAAATGTTTTTCGTAAAAAATGCATTTTCTTACATTTTCTTACATTTACGGGTTTAGTCGGGACTCCTGATGACGTTTTGAGAAATCTCCTACAACTACAGCACCAGAATTGTGCTGCTGAAGCAAGTCCGTTTTTTGAATTTTTTTTTGTAAAAAAAAAAGTTTTCCCAAAAAAAGCATTTTATGCCATTTTTAGGTTTTGTAGGGACTCCTGATGACGTTTTGAGACATCTCCTACAACTACAGCACCAGAATTGTACTGCTGAAGCAAGTCGTTTTTTTGGCATTTTTACGACAGGGTCCCCCCTTACGACATTTTAGCAAAAAATGTTTTTCTTAAAAAATGCATTTTCTTACATTTACGGGTTTAGTCGGGACTCCTGATGACGTTTTGAGACATCTCCTACAACTACAGCACCAGAATTGTACTGCTGAATCAAGTCGGTTTTTTGGCATTTTTACGACAGGGTCCCCCCTTACGACATTTTAGCAAAAAATGTTTTTCTTAAAAAATGCATTTTCTTACATTTTCTTACATTTACGGGTTTAGTCGGGACTCCTGATGACGTTTTGAGACATCTCCTACAACTACAGCACCAGAATTGTACTGCTGAAGCAAGTCCGTTTTTTGGCATTTTTACGTCAAGGTCCCCCCTTACGACATTTTAGCAAAAAATGTTTTTCGTAAAAAATGCATTTTCTTACATTTTCTTACATTTACGGGTTTAGTCGGGACTCCTGATGACGTTTTGAGACATCTCCTACAACTACAGCACCAGAATTGTGCTGCTGAAGCAAGTCCGTTTTTTGGAAAAAAAATTTGTAAAAAAAAGGTTTTCCCAAAAAAAGCATTTTATGCCATTTTTAGGTTTTATAGGGACTCCTGATGACGTTTTGAGACATCTCCTACAACTACAGCACCAGAATTGTACTGCTGAAGCAAGTCCGTTTTTTGGCATTTTTCCGACAGGGTCCCCCCTTACGACATTTTAGCAAAAAATGTTTTTCGTAAAAAATGCATTTTCTTACATTTTCTTACATTTACGGGTTTAGTCGGGACTCCTGATGACGTTTTGAGACATCTCCTACAACTACAGCACCAGAATTGTGCTGCTGAAGCAAGTCCGTTTTTTGGAATTTTTTTTTGTAAAAAAAAAGTTTTCCCAAAAAAAGCATTTTATGCCATTTTTAGGTTTTGTAGGGACTCCTGATGACGTTTTGAGACATCTCCTACAACTACAGCACCAGAATTGTACTGCTGAAGCAAGTCAGTTTTTTGGCATTTTTACGACAGGGTCCCCCCTTACGACATTTTAGCAAAAAATGTTTTTCTTAAAAAATGCATTTTCTTACATTTTCTTACATTTACGGGTTTAGTCGGGACTCCTGATGACGTTTTGAGACATCTCCTACAACTACAGCACCAGAATTGTGCTGCTGAAGCAAGTCTGTTTTTTGAAAAAAATTTTATAAAAAAAAGTTTTCCCAAAAAAAGCATTTTATGCCATTTTTAGGTTTTGTAGGGACTCCTGATGACGTTTTGAGACATCTCCTACAACTACAGCACCAGAATTGTACTGCTGAAGCAAGTCGGTTTTTTGGCATTTTTACGACAGGGTCCCTCCCCCCTTACGACATTTTAGCAAAAAATGTTTTTCGCAAAAAATGCATTTTCTTACATTTTCTTACTTTTACGGGTTTAGTCGGGACTCCTGATGACGTTTTGAGACATCTCCTACAACTACAGCACCAGAATTGTGCTGCTGAAGCAAGTCTGTTTTTTGAATTTTTTTTTGTAAAAAAAAAGTTTTCCCAAAAAAAGCATTTTATGCCATTTTTAGGTTTTGTAGGGACTCCTGATGACGTTTTAAGACATCTCCTACAACTACAGCACCAGAATTGTGCTGCTGAAGCAAGTCAGTTTTTTGGAATTTTTACGACAGGGTCCCCCCTTACGACATTTTAGCAAAAAATGTTTTTCTTAAAAAATGCATTTTCTTACATTTTCTTACATTTACGGGTTTAGTCGGGACTCCTGATGACGTTTTGAGACATCTCCTACAACTACAGCACCAGAATTGTGCTGCTGAAGCAAGTCTGTTTTTTGAAATATTTTTTGTAAAAAAAAAGTTTTCCCAAAAAAAGCATTTTATGCCATTTTTGGGTTTTGTAGGGACTCCTGATGACGTTTTGAGACATCTCCTACAACTACAGCACCAGAATAAAAATGTTTTTCTTTAAAAAATGCATTTTCTTACATTTACGGGTTTAGTCGGGACTCCTGATGACGTTTTGAGACATCTCCTACAACTACAGCACCAGAATTGTGCTGCTGAAGCAAGTCCGTTTTTTGGAAAAAAAATTTGTAAAAAAAAAGGTTTTCCCAAAAAAAGCATTTTATGCCATTTTTAGGTTTTATAGGGACTCCTGATGACGTTTTGAGACATCTCCTACAACTACAGCACCAGAATTGTACTGCTGAAGCAAGTCGGTTTTTTGGCATTTTTACGACAGGGTCCCTCCCCCCTTACGACATTTTAGCAAAAAATGTTTTTCGCAAAAAATGCATTTTCTTACATTTTCTTACTTTTACGGGTTTAGTCGGGACTCCTGATGACGTTTTGAGACATCTCCTACAACTACAGCACCAGAATTGTGCTGCTGAAGCAAGTCTGTTTTTTGAATTTTTTTTTTGTAAAAAAAAAGTTTTCCCAAAAAAAGCATTTTATGCCATTTTTAGGTTTTGTAGGGACTCCTGATGACGTTTTAAGACATCTCCTACAACTACAGCACCAGAATTGTGCTGCTGAAGCAAGTCAGTTTTTTGGAATTTTTACGACAGGGTCCCCCCTTACGACATTTTAGCAAAAAATGTTTTTCTTAAAAAATGCATTTTCTTACATTTTCTTACATTTACGGGTTTAGTCGGGACTCCTGATGACGTTTTGAGACATCTCCTACAACTACAGCACCAGAATTGTGCTGCTGAAGCAAGTCTGTTTTTTGAATTTTTTTTTGTAAAAAAAAAGTTTTCCCAAAAAAAGCATTTTATGCCATTTTTAGGTTTTGTAGGGACTCCTGATGACGTTTTGAGACATCTCCTACAACTACAGCACCAGAATTGTACTGCTGAAGCAAGTCGGTTTTTTGGCATATTTACGACAGGGTCCCCCCTTACGACATTTTAGCAAAAAATGTTTTTCTTAAAAAATGCATTTTCTTACATTTTCTTACATTTACGGGTTTAGTCGGGACTCCTGATGACGTTTTGAGACATCTCCTACAACTACAGCACCAGAATTGTGCTGCTGAAGCAAGGCTGTTTTTTGAATTTTTTTTTGTAAAAAAAAAGTTTTCCAAAAAAAGCATTTTATGCCATTTTTAGGTTTTGTAGGGTCTCCTGATGACGTTTTAAGACATCTCCTACAACTACAGCACCAGAATTGTGCTGCTGAAGCAAGTCAGTTTTTTGGAATTTTTACGACAGGGTCCCCCCTTACGACATTTTAGCTAAAAATGTTTTTCGTAAAAAATGCATTTTCTTACATTTTCTTACATTTACGGGTTTAGTCGGGACTCCTGATGACGTTTTGAGACATCTCCTACAACTACAGCACCAGAATTGTGCTGCTGAAGCAAGTCCGTTTTTTGGAAAAAATTTTTGTAAAAAAAAAGTTTTCCCAAAAAAAGCATTTTATGCCATTTTTAGGTTTTGTAGGGACTCCTGATGACGTTTTGAGACATCTCCTACAACTACAGCACCAGAATTGTACTGCTGAAGCAAGTCGGTTTTTTTGGCATTTTTACGACAGGGTCCCCCCTTACGACATTTTAGCAAAAAATGTTTTTCTTAAAAAATGCATTTTCTTACATTTTCTTACATTTACGGGTTTAGTCGGGACTCCTGATGACGTTTTGAGACATCTCCTACAACTACAGCACCAGAATTGTGCTGCTGAAGCAAGTCCGTTTTTTGGAATTTTTTTTTGTAAAAAAAAAGTTTTCCCAAAAAAAGCATTTTATGCCATTTTTAGGTTTTGTAGCGACTCCTGATGACGTTTTAAGACATCTCCTACAACTACAGCATCAGAATTGTGCTGCTGAAGCAAGTCAGTTTTTTGGCATTTTTACGACAGGGTCCCCCCTTACGACATTTTAGCAAAAAATGTTTTTCTTAAAAAATGCATTTTCTTACATTTTCTTACATTTACGGGTTTAGTCGGGACTCCTGATGACGTTTTGAGACATCTCCTACAACTACAGCACCAGAATTGTACTGCTGAAGCAAGTCCGTGTCCGTTTTTTGGCATTTTTACGACAGGGTCCCCCCTTACGACATTTTAGCAAAAAATGTTTTTCGTAAAAAATGCATTTTCTTACATTTACGGGTTTAGTCGGGACTCCTGATGACGTTTTGAGACATCTCCTACAACTACAGCACCAGAATTGTACTGCTGAAGCAAGTCCGTTTTTTGGCATTTTTACGACAGGGTCCCCCCTTACGACATTTTAGCAAAAAATGTTTTTCGTAAAAAATGCATTTTCTTACATTTTCTTACATTTACGGGTTTAGTCGGGACACCTGATGACGTTTTGAGACATCTCCTACAACTACAGCACCAAAATTGTGCTGCTGAAGCAAGTCTGTTTTTTGAATTTTTTTTTGTAAAAAAAAAGTTTTCCCAAAAAAAGCATTTTATGCCATTTTTAGGTTTTGTAGGGACTCCTGATGACGTTTTGAGACATCTCCTACAACTACAGCACCAGAATTGTACTGCTGAAGCAAGTCCGTTTTTTGGCATTTTTACGACAGGGTCCCCCCTTACAACATTTTAGCAAAAAATGTTTTTCGTAAAAAATGCATTTTCTTACATTTTCTTACATTTACGGGTTTAGTCGGGACTCCTGATGACGTTTTGAGACATCTCCTACAACTACAGCACCAGAATTGTGCTGCTGAAGCAAGTCTGTTTTTTGAATTTTTTTTTTGTAAAAAAAAAGTTTTCCCAAAAAAAGCATTTTATGCCATTTTTAGGTTTTGTAGGGACTCCTGATGACGTTTTGAGACATCTCCTACAACTACAGCACCAGAATTGTACTGCTGAAGCAAGTCTGTTTTTTGGCATTTTTACGACAGGGTCCCCCCTTACGACATTTTAGCAAAAAATGTTTTTCTTAAAAAATGCATTTTCTTACATTTTCTTACATTTACGGGTTTAGTCGGGACTCCTGATGATGTTTTGAGACATCTCCTACAACTACAGCACCAGAATTGTGCTGCTGAAGCAAGTCTGTTTTTTGAAATTTTTTTTGTAAAAAAAAAGTTTTCCCAAAAAAAGCATTTTATGCCATTTTTAGGTTTTGTAGGGACTCCTGATGACGTTTTGAGACATCTCCTACAACTACAGCACCAGAATTGTACTGCTGAAGCAAGTCCGTTTTTTGGCATTTTTACGACAGGGTCCCCCCTTACAACATTTTAGCAAAAAATGTTTTTCGTAAAAAATGCATTTTCTTACATTTTCTTACATTTACGGGTTTAGTCGGGACTCCTGATGACGTTTTGAGACATCTCCTACAACTACAGCACCAGAATTGTGCTGCTGAAGCAAGTCTGTTTTTTGAATTTTTTTTTGTAAAAAAAAAGTTTTCCCAAAAAAAGCATTTTATGCCATTTTTAGGTTTTGTAGGGACTCCTGATGACGTTTTGAGACATCTCCTACAACTACAGCACCAGAATTGTACTGCTGAAGCAAGTCGGTTTTTTGGCATTTTTACGACAGGGTCCCCCCTTACGACATTTTAGCAAAAAATGTTTTTCTTAAAAAATGCATTTTCTTACATTTTCTTACATTTACGGGTTTAGTCGGGACTCCTGATGATGTTTTGAGACATCTCCTACAACTACAGCACCAGAATTGTGCTGCTGAAGCAAGTCTGTTTTTTGAATTTTTTTTTGTAAAAAAAAAGTTTTCCCAAAAAAAGCATTTTATGCCATTTTTAGGTTTTGTAGGGACTCCTGATGACGTTTTGAGACATCTCCTACAACTACAGCACCAGAATTGTACTGCTGAAGCAAGTCGGTTTTTTGGCATTTTTACGTCAGGGTCCCCCCTTACGACATTTTAGCAAAAAATGTTTTTCGTAAAAAATGCATTTTCTTACATTTACGGGTTTAGTCGGGACTCCTGATGACGTTTTGAGACATCTCCTACAACTACAGCACCAGAATTGTACTGCTGAATCAAGTCGGTTTTTTGGCATTTTTACGACAGGGTCCCCCCTTACGACATTTTAGCAAAAAATGTTTTTCTTAAAAAATGCATTTTCTTACATTTTCTTACATTTACGGGTTTAGTCGGGACTCCTGATGACGTTTTGAGACATCTCCTACAACTACAGCACCAGAATTGTACTGCTGAAGCAAGTCCGTTTTTTTGGCATTTTTACGTCAAGGTCCCCCCTTACGACATTTTAGCAAAAATGTTTTTCGTAAAAAATGCATTTTCTTACATTTTCTTACATTTACGGGTTTAGTCGGGACTCCTGATGACGTTTTGAGAAATCTCCTACAACTACAGCACCAGAATTGTGCTGCTGAAGCAAGTCCGTTTTTGGAAAAAAATTTGTAAAAAAAAGGTTTTCCCAAAAAAGCATTTTATGCCATTTTTAGGTTTTATAGGGACTCCTGATGACGTTTTGAGACATCTCCTACAACTACAGCACCAGAATTGTACTGCTGAAGCAAGTCCGTTTTTTGGCATTTTTCCGACAGGGTCCCCCCTTACGACATTTTAGCAAAAAATGTTTTTCGTAAAAAATGCATTTTCTTACATTTTCTTACATTTACGGGTTTAGTCGGGACTCCTGATGACGTTTTGAGACATCTCCTACAACTACAGCACCAGAATTGTGCTGCTGAAGCAAGTCCGTTTTTTGGAATTTTTTTTTGTAAAAAAAAAGTTTTCCCAAAAAAAAGCATTTTATGCCATTTTTAGGTTTTGTAGGGACTCCTGATGACGTTTTGAGACATCTCCTACAACTACAGCACCCAGAATTGTACTGCTGAAGCAAGTCAGTTTTTTGGCATTTTTACGACAGGGTCCCCCCTTACGACATTTTAGCAAAAAATGTTTTTCTTAAAAAATGCATTTTCTTACATTTACGGGTTTAGTCGGGACTCCTGATGACGTTTTGAGACATCTCCTACAACTACAGCACCAGAATTGTACTGCTGAATCAAGTCGGTTTTTTGGCATTTTTACGACAGGGTCCCCCCTTACGACATTTTAGCAAAAAATGTTTTTCTTAAAAAATGCATTTTCTTACATTTTCTTACATTTACGGGTTTAGTCGGGACTCCTGATGACGTTTTGAGACATCTCCTACAACTACAGCACCAGAATTGTACTGCTGAAGCAAGTCCGTTTTTGGCATTTTTACGTCAAGGTCCCCCCTTACGACATTTTAGCAAAAAATGTTTTTCGTAAAAAATGCATTTTCTTACATTTTCTTACATTTACGGGTTTAGTCGGGACTCCTGATGACGTTTTGAGACATCTCCTACAACTACAGCACCAGAATTGTGCTGCTGAAGCAAGTCCGTTTTTTGGAAAAAAAATTTGTAAAAAAAAGGTTTTCCCAAAAAAAGCATTTTATGCCATTTTTAGGTTTTATAGGGACTCCTGATGACGTTTTGAGACATCTCCTACAACTACAGCACCAGAATTGTACTGCTGAAGCAAGTCCGTTTTTTGGCATTTTTCCGACAGGGTCCCCCCTTACGACATTTTAGCAAAAAATGTTTTTCGTAAAAATGCATTTTCTTACATTTTCTTACATTTACGGGTTTAGTCGGGACTCCTGATGACGTTTTGAGACATCTCCTACAACTACAGCACCAGAATTGTGCTGCTGAAGCAAGTCCGTTTTTTGGAATTTTTTTTGTAAAAAAAAAGTTTTCCCAAAAAAAGCATTTTATGCCATTTTTAGGTTTTGTAGGGACTCCTGATGACGTTTTGAGACATCTCCTACAACTACAGCACCAGAATTGTACTGCTGAAGCAAGTCAGTTTTTGGCATTTTTACGACAGGGTCCCCCCTTACGACATTTTAGCAAAAAATGTTTTTCTTAAAAAATGCATTTTCTTACATTTTCTTACATTTACGGGTTTAGTCGGGACTCCTGATGACGTTTTGAGACATCTCCTACAACTACAGCACCAGAATTGTGCTGCTGAAGCAAGTCTGTTTTTTGAAAAAATTTTTATAAAAAAAAGTTTTCCCAAAAAAAGCATTTTATGCCATTTTTAGGTTTTGTAGGGACTCCTGATGACGTTTTGAGACATCTCCTACAACTACAGCACCAGAATTGTACTGCTGAAGCAAGTCGGTTTTTTGGCATTTTTACGACAGGGTCCCCTCCCCCCTTACGACATTTTAGCAAAAAATGTTTTTCGCAAAAAATGCATTTTCTTACATTTTCTTACTTTTACGGGTTTAGTTGGGACTCCTGATGACGTTTTGAGACATCTCCTACAACTACAGCACCAGAATTGTGCTGCTGAAGCAAGTCTGTTTTTTGAATTTTTTTTGTAAAAAAAAAGTTTTCCCAAAAAAAGCATTTTATGCCATTTTTAGGTTTTGTAGGGACTCCTGATGACGTTTTAAGACATCTCCTACAACTACAGCACCAGAATTGTGCTGCTGAAGCAGTCAGTTTTTTGGAATTTTTACGACAGGGTCCCCCCTTACGACATTTTAGCAAAAAATGTTTTTCTTAAAAAATGCATTTTCTTACATTTTCTTACATTTACGGGTTTAGTCGGGACTCCTGATGACGTTTTGAGACATCTCCTACAACTACAGCACCAGAATTGTGCTGCTGAAGCAAGTCTGTTTTTTGAAATATTTTTTGTAAAAAAAAAGTTTTCCCAAAAAAAGCATTTTATGCCATTTTTGGGTTTTGTAGGGACTCCTGATGACGTTTTGAGACATCTCCTACAACTACAGCACCAGAATAAAAATGTTTTTCTTTAAAAAATGCATTTTCTTACATTTACGGGTTTAGTCGGGACTCCTGATGACGTTTTGAGACATCTCCTACAACTACAGCACCAGAATTGTGCTGCTGAAGCAAGTCCGTTTTTTGGAAAAAAAATTTGTAAAAAAAAAGGTTTTCCCAAAAAAGCATTTTATGCCATTTTTAGGTTTTATAGGGACTCCTGATGACGTTTTGAGACATCTCCTACAACTACAGCACCAGAATTGTACTGCTGAAGCAAGTCGGTTTTTTGGCATTTTTACGACAGGGTCCCTCCCCCCTTACGACATTTTAGCAAAAAATGTTTTTCGCAAAAAATGCATTTTCTTACATTTTCTTACTTTTACGGGTTTAGTCGGGACTCCTGATGACGTTTTGAGACATCTCCTACAACTACAGCACCAGAATTGTGCTGCTGAAGCAAGTCTGTTTTTGAATTTTTTTTTGTAAAAAAAAAGTTTTCCCAAAAAAAGCATTTTATGCCATTTTTAGGTTTTGTAGGGACTCCTGATGACGTTTTAAGACATCTCCTACAACTACAGCACCAGAATTGTGCTGCTGAAGCAAGTCAGTTTTTTGGAATTTTTACGACAGGGTCCCCCCTTACGACATTTTAGCAAAAAATGTTTTTCTTAAAAAATGCATTTTCTTACATTTTCTTACATTTACGGGTTTAGTCGGGACTCCTGATGACGTTTTGAGACATCTCCTACAACTACAGCACCAGAATTGTGCTGCTGAAGCAAGTCTGTTTTTTGAATTTTTTTTGTAAAAAAAAAGTTTTCCCAAAAAAAGCATTTTATGCCATTTTTAGGTTTTGTAGGGACTCCTGATGACGTTTTGAGACATCTCCTACAACTACAGCACCAGAATTGTACTGCTGAAGCAAGTCGGTTTTTTGGCATATTTACGACAGGGTCCCCCCTTACGACATTTTAGCAAAAAATGTTTTTCTTAAAAAATGCATTTTCTTACATTTTCTTACATTTACGGGTTTAGTCGGGACTCCTGATGACGTTTTGAGACATCTCCTACAACTACAGCACCAGAATTGTGCTGCTGAAGCAAGGCTGTTTTTTGAATTTTTTTTTGTAAAAAAAAGTTTTCCAAAAAAAGCATTTTATGCCATTTTTAGGTTTTGTAGGGTCTCCTGATGACGTTTTAAGACATCTCCTACAACTACAGCACCAGAATTGTGCTGCTGAAGCAAGTCAGTTTTTTGGAATTTTTACGACAGGGTCCCCCCTTACGACATTTTAGCTAAAAATGTTTTTCGTAAAAAATGCATTTTCTTACATTTTCTTACATTTACGGGTTTAGTCGGGACTCCTGATGACGTTTTGAGACATCTCCTACAACTACAGCACCAGAATTGTGCTGCTGAAGCAAGTCCGTTTTTTGGAAAAAATTTTTGTAAAAAAAAAGTTTTCCCAAAAAAAAGCATTTTATGCCATTTTTAGGTTTTGTAGGGACTCCTGATGACGTTTTGAGACATCTCCTACAACTACAGCACCAGAATTGTACTGCTGAAGCAAGTCGGTTTTTTGGCATTTTTACGACAGGGTCCCCCCTTACGACATTTTAGCAAAAAATGTTTTTCTTAAAAAATGCATTTTCTTACATTTTCTTACATTTACGGGTTTAGTCGGGACTCCTGATGACGTTTTGAGACATCTCCTACAACTACAGCACCAGAATTGTGCTGCTGAAGCAAGTCCGTTTTTTGGAATTTTTTTTTGTAAAAAAAAAGTTTTCCCAAAAAAAGCATTTTATGCCATTTTTAGGTTTTGTAGCGACTCCTGATGACGTTTTAAGACATCTCCTACAACTACAGCATCAGAATTGTGCTGCTGAAGCAAGTCAGTTTTTTGGCATTTTTACGACAGGGTCCCCCCTTACGACATTTTAGCAAAAAATGTTTTTCTTAAAAAATGCATTTTCTTACATTTTCTTACATTTACGGGTTTAGTCGGGACTCCTGATGACGTTTTGAGACATCTCCTACAACTACAGCACCAGAATTGTACTGCTGAAGCAAGTCCGTTTTTTGGCATTTTTACGACAGGGTCCCCCCTTACGACATTTTAGCAAAAAATGTTTTTCGTAAAAAATGCATTTTCTTACATTTACGGGTTTAGTCGGGACTCCTGATGACGTTTTGAGACATCTCCTACAACTACAGCACCAGAATTGTACTGCTGAAGCAAGTCCGTTTTTTGGCATTTTTACGACAGGGTCCCCCCTTACGACATTTTAGCAAAAAATGTTTTTCGTAAAAAATGCATTTTCTTACATTTTCTTACATTTACGGGTTTAGTCGGGACACCTGATGACGTTTTGAGACATCTCCTACAACTACAGCACCAAAATTGTGCTGCTGAAGCAAGTCTGTTTTTTGAATTTTTTTTTGTAAAAAAAAAGTTTTCCCAAAAAAAGCATTTTATGCCATTTTTAGGTTTTGTAGGGACTCCTGATGACGTTTTGAGACATCTCCTACAACTACAGCACCAGAATTGTACTGCTGAAGCAAGTCCGTTTTTTGGCATTTTTACGACAGGGTCCCCCTTACAACATTTTAGCAAAAAATGTTTTTCGTAAAAAATGCATTTTCTTACATTTTCTTACATTTACGGGTTTAGTCGGGACTCCTGATGACGTTTTGAGACATCTCCTACAACTACAGCACCAGAATTGTGCTGCTGAAGCAAGTCTGTTTTTTGAATTTTTTTTTGTAAAAAAAAAAGTTTTCCCAAAAAAAGCATTTTATGCCATTTTTAGGTTTTGTAGGGACTCCTGATGACGTTTTGAGACATCTCCTACAACTACAGCACCAGAATTGTACTGCTGAAGCAAGTCGGTTTTTTGGCATTTTTACGACAGGGTCCCCCCTTACGACATTTTAGCAAAAAATGTTTTTCTTAAAAAATGCATTTTCTTACATTTTCTTACATTTACGGGTTTAGTCGGGACTCCTGATGATGTTTTGAGACATCTCCTACAACTACAGCACCAGAATTGTGCTGCTGAAGCAAGTCTGTTTTTGAAATTTTTTTTGTAAAAAAAAAGTTTTCCCAAAAAAAGCATTTTATGCCATTTTTAGGTTTTGTAGGGACTCCTGATGACGTTTTGAGACATCTCCTACAACTACAGCACCAGAATTGTACTGCTGAAGCAAGTCCGTTTTTTGGCATTTTTACGACAGGGTCCCCCCTTACAACATTTTAGCAAAAAATGTTTTTCGTAAAAAATGCATTTTCTTACATTTTCTTACATTTACGGGTTTAGTCGGGACTCCTGATGACGTTTTGAGACATCTCCTACAACTACAGCACCAGAATTGTGCTGCTGAAGCAAGTCTGTTTTTTGAATTTTTTTTTGTAAAAAAAAAGTTTTCCCAAAAAAAGCATTTTATGCCATTTTTAGGTTTTGTAGGGACTCCTGATGACGTTTTGAGACATCTCCTACAACTACAGCACCAGAATTGTACTGCTGAAGCAAGTCGGTTTTTTGGCATTTTTACGACAGGGTCCCCCCTTACGACATTTTAGCAAAAAATGTTTTTCTTAAAAAATGCATTTTCTTACATTTTCTTACATTTACGGGTTTAGTCGGGACTCCTGATGATGTTTTGAGACATCTCCTACAACTACAGCACCAGAATTGTGCTGCTGAAGCAAGTCTGTTTTTTGAATTTTTTTTTGTAAAAAAAAAGTTTTCCCAAAAAAAGCATTTTATGCCATTTTTAGGTTTTGTAGGGACTCCTGATGACGTTTTGAGACATCTCCTACAACTACAGCACCAGAATTGTACTGCTGAAGCAAGTCGGTTTTTTGGCATTTTTACGTCAGGGTCCCCCCTTACGACATTTTAGCAAAAAATGTTTTTCGTAAAAAATGCATTTTCTTACATTTACGGGTTTAGTCGGGACTCCTGATGACGTTTTGAGACATCTCCTACAACTACAGCACCAGAATTGTACTGCTGAATCAAGTCGGTTTTTTGGCATTTTTACGACAGGGTCCCCCCTTACGACATTTTAGCAAAAAATGTTTTTCTTAAAAAATGCATTTTCTTACATTTTCTTACATTTACGGGTTTAGTCGGGACTCCTGATGACGTTTTGAGACATCTCCTACAACTACAGCACCAGAATTGTACTGCTGAAGCAAGTCCGTTTTTTGGCATTTTTACGTCAAGGTCCCCCCTTACGACATTTTAGCAAAAAATGTTTTTCGTAAAAAATGCATTTTCTTACATTTTCTTACATTTACGGGTTTAGTCGGGACTCCTGATGACGTTTTGAGACATCTCCTACAACTACAGCACCAGAATTGTGCTGCTGAAGCAAGTCCGTTTTTTGGAAAAAAAATTTGTAAAAAAAAGGTTTTCCCAAAAAAAGCATTTTATGCCATTTTTAGGTTTTATAGGGACTCCTGATGACGTTTTGAGACATCTCCTACAACTACAGCACCAGAATTGTACTGCTGAAGCAAGTCCGTTTTTTGGCATTTTTCCGACAGGGTCCCCCCTTACGACATTTTAGCAAAAAATGTTTTTCGTAAAAAATGCATTTTCTTACATTTTCTTACATTTACGGGTTTAGTCGGGACTCCTGATGACGTTTTGAGACATCTCCTACAACTACAGCACCAGAATTGTGCTGCTGAAGCAAGTCCGTTTTTTGGAATTTTTTTTTGTAAAAAAAAAGTTTTCCCAAAAAAAGCATTTTATGCCATTTTTAGGTTTTGTAGGGACTCCTGATGACGTTTTGAGACATCTCCTACAACTACAGCACCAGAATTGTACTGCTGAAGCAAGTCAGTTTTTTGGCATTTTTACGACAGGGTCCCCCCTTACGACATTTTAGCAAAAAATGTTTTTCTTAAAAAATGCATTTTCTTACATTTTCTTACATTTACGGGTTTAGTCGGGACTCCTGATGACGTTTTGAGACATCTCCTACAACTACAGCACCAGAATTGTGCTGCTGAAGCAAGTCCGTTTTTTGGAAAAAATTTTTGTAAAAAAAAAGTTTTCCCAAAAAAAGCATTTTATGCCATTTTTAGGTTTTGTAGGGACTCCTGATGACGTTTTGAGACATCTCCTACAACTACAGCACCAGAATTGTACTGCTGAAGCAAGTCGGTTTTTTGGCATTTTTACGACAGGGTCCCCCCTTACGACATTTTAGCAAAAAATGTTTTTCTTAAAAAATGCATTTTCTTACATTTTCTTACATTTACGGGTTTAGTCGGGACTCCTGATGACGTTTTGAGACATCTCCTACAACTACAGCACCAGAATTGTGCTGCTGAAGCAAGTCCGTTTTTTGGAATTTTTTTTTGTAAAAAAAAAGTTTTCCCAAAAAAAGCATTTTATGCCATTTTTAGGTTTTGTAGCGACTCCTGATGACGTTTTAAGACATCTCCTACAACTACAGCATCAGAATTGTGCTGCTGAAGCAAGTCAGTTTTTTGGCATTTTTACGACAGGGTCCCCCCTTACGACATTTTAGCAAAAAATGTTTTTCTTAAAAAATGCATTTTCTTACATTTTCTTACATTTACGGGTTTAGTCGGGACTCCTGATGACGTTTTGAGACATCTCCTACAACTACAGCACCAGAATTGTACTGCTGAAGCAAGTCCGTTTTTTGGCATTTTTACGACAGGGTCCCCCCTTACGACATTTTAGCAAAAAATGTTTTTCGTAAAAAATGCATTTTCTTACATTTACGGGTTTAGTCGGGACTCCTGATGACGTTTTGAGACATCTCCTACAACTACAGCACCAGAATTGTACTGCTGAAGCAAGTCCGTTTTTTGGCATTTTTACGACAGGGTCCCCCCTTACGACATTTTAGCAAAAAATGTTTTTCGTAAAAAATGCATTTTCTTACATTTTCTTACATTTACGGGTTTAGTCGGGACACCTGATGACGTTTTGAGACATCTCCTACAACTACAGCACCAAAATTGTGCTGCTGAAGCAAGTCTGTTTTTTGAATTTTTTTTGTAAAAAAAAAGTTTTCCCAAAAAAAGCATTTTATGCCATTTTTAGGTTTTGTAGGGACTCCTGATGACGTTTTGAGACATCTCCTACAACTACAGCACCAGAATTGTACTGCTGAAGCAAGTCCGTTTTTTGGCATTTTACGACAGGGTCCCCCCTTACAACATTTTAGCAAAAAATGTTTTTCGTAAAAAATGCATTTTCTTACATTTTCTTACATTTACGGGTTTAGTCGGGACTCCTGATGACGTTTTGAGACATCTCCTACAACTACAGCACCAGAATTGTGCTGCTGAAGCAAGTCTGTTTTTTGAATTTTTTTTTGTAAAAAAAAAGTTTTCCCAAAAAAAGCATTTTATGCCATTTTTAGGTTTTGTAGGGACTCCTGATGACGTTTGAGACATCTCCTACAACTACAGCACCAGAATTGTACTGCTGAAGCAAGTCGGTTTTTTGGCATTTTTACGACAGGGTCCCCCCTTACGACATTTTAGCAAAAAATGTTTTTCTTAAAAAATGCATTTTCTTACATTTTCTTACATTTACGGGTTTAGTCGGGACTCCTGATGATGTTTTGAGACATCTCCTACAACTACAGCACCAGAATTGTGCTGCTGAAGCAAGTCTGTTTTTTGAAATTTTTTTTGTAAAAAAAAAGTTTTCCCAAAAAAAGCATTTTATGCCATTTTTAGGTTTTGTAGGGACTCCTGATGACGTTTTGAGACATCTCCTACAACTACAGCACCAGAATTGTACTGCTGAAGCAAGTCCGTTTTTTGGCATTTTTACGACAGGGTCCCCCCTTACAACATTTTAGCAAAAAATGTTTTTCGTAAAAAATGCATTTTCTTACATTTTCTTACATTTACGGGTTTAGTCGGGACTCCTGATGACGTTTTGAGACATCTCCTACAACTACAGCACCAGAATTGTGCTGCTGAAGCAAGTCTGTTTTTTGAATTTTTTTTTGTAAAAAAAAAGTTTTCCCAAAAAAAGCATTTTTATGCCATTTTTAGGTTTTGTAGGGACTCCTGATGACGTTTTGAGACATCTCCTACAACTACAGCACCAGAATTGTACTGCTGAAGCAAGTCGGTTTTTGGCATTTTTACGACAGGGTCCCCCCTTACGACATTTTAGCAAAAAATGTTTTTCTTAAAAAATGCATTTTCTTACATTTTCTTACATTTACGGGTTTAGTCGGGACTCCTGATGATGTTTTGAGACATCTCCTACAACTACAGCACCAGAATTGTGCTGCTGAAGCAAGTCTGTTTTTTGAATTTTTTTTTGTAAAAAAAAAGTATTCCCAAAAAAAGCATTTTATGCCATTTTTAGGTTTTGTAGGGACTCCTGATGACGTTTTGAGACATCTCCTACAACTACAGCACCAGAATTGTACTGCTGAAGCAAGTCGGTTTTTTGGCATTTTTACGTCAGGGTCCCCCCTTACGACATTTTAGCAAAAAATGTTTTTCGTAAAAAATGCATTTTCTTACATTTACGGGTTTAGTCGGGACTCCTGATGACGTTTTGAGACATCTCCTACAACTACAGCACCAGAATTGTACTGCTGAATCAAGTCGGTTTTTTGGCATTTTTACGACAGGGTCCCCCCTTACGACATTTTAGCAAAAAATGTTTTTCTTAAAAAATGCATTTTCTTACATTTTCTTACATTTACGGGTTTAGTCGGGACTCCTGATGACGTTTTGAGACATCTCCTACAACTACAGCACCAGAATTGTACTGCTGAAGCAAGTCCGTTTTTTTGGCATTTTTACGTCAAGGTCCCCCCTTACGACATTTTAGCAAAAAATGTTTTTCGTAAAAAATGCATTTTCTTACATTTTCTTACATTTACGGGTTTAGTCGGGACTCCTGATGACGTTTTGAGACATCTCCTACAACTACAGCACCAGAATTGTGCTGCTGAAGCAAGTCCGTTTTTTGGAAAAAAAATTTGTAAAAAAAAGGTTTTCCCAAAAAAAGCATTTTATGCCATTTTTAGGTTTTATAGGGACTCCTGATGACGTTTTGAGACATCTCCTACAACTACAGCACCAGAATTGTACTGCTGAAGCAAGTCCGTTTTTTGGCATTTTTCCGACAGGGTCCCCCTTACGACATTTTAGCAAAAAATGTTTTTCGTAAAAAATGCATTTTCTTACATTTTCTTACATTTACGGGTTTAGTCGGGACTCCTGATGACGTTTTGAGACATCTCCTACAACTACAGCACCAGAATTGTGCTGCTGAAGCAAGTCCGTTTTTGGAATTTTTTTTTGTAAAAAAAAAGTTTTCCCAAAAAAAGCATTTTATGCCATTTTTAGGTTTTGTAGGGACTCCTGATGACGTTTTGAGACATCTCCTACAACTACAGCACCAGAATTGTACTGCTGAAGCAAGTCAGTTTTTTGGCATTTTTACGACAGGGTCCCCCCTTACGACATTTTAGCAAAAAATGTTTTTCTTAAAAATGCATTTTCTTACATTTTCTTACATTTAACGGGTTTAGTCGGGACTCCTGATGACGTTTTGAGACATCTCCTACAACTACAGCACCAGAATTGTGCTGCTGAAGCAAGTCTGTTTTTTGAAAAATTTTTTATAAAAAAAAGTTTTCCCAAAAAAAGCATTTTATGCCATTTTTAGGTTTTGTAGGGACTCCTGATGACGTTTTGAGACATATCCTACAACTACAGCACCAGAATTGTACTGCTGAAGCAAGTCGGTTTTTTGGCATTTTTACGACAGGGTCCCCCCTTACGACATTTTAGCAAAAAATGTTTTTCTTAAAAAATGCATTTTCTTACATTTTCTTACTTTTACGGGTTTAGTCGGGACTCCTGATGACGTTTTGAGACATCTCCTACAACTACAGCACCAGAATTGTGCTGCTGAAGCAAGTCTGTTTTTTTGAATTTTTTTTTGTAAAAAAAAAAGTTTTCCAAAAAAAAGCATTTTATGCCATTTTTAGGTTTTGTAGGGTCTCCTGATGACGTTTTAAGACATCTCCTACAACTACAGCACCAGAATTGTGCTGCTGAAGCAAGTCAGTTTTTTGGAATTTTTACGACAGGGTCCCCCCTTACGACATTTTAGCTAAAAATGTTTTTCGTAAAAAATGCATTTTCTTACATTTTCTTACATTTACGGGTTTAGTCGGGACTCCTGATGACGTTTTGAGACATCTCCTACAACTACAGCACCAGAATTGTGCTGCTGAAGCAAGTCCGTTTTTTGGAAATTTTTTTTGTAAAAAAAAAGTTTTCCCAAAAAAAGCATTTTATGCCATTTTTAGGTTTTGTAGGGACTCCTGATGACGTTTTGAGACATCTCCTACAACTACAGCACCAGAATTGTACTGCTGAAGCAAGTCGGTTTTTTGGCATTTTTACGACAGGGTCCCCCCTTACGACATTTTAGCAAAAAATGTTTTTCTTAAAAAATGCATTTTCTTACATTTTCTTACATTTACGGGTTTAGTCGGGACTCCTGATGACGTTTTGAGACATCTCCTACAACTACAGCACCAGAATTGTGCTGCTGAAGCAAGTCCGTTTTTTGGAATTTTTTTTTGTAAAAAAAAAGTTTTCCCAAAAAAAGCATTTTATGCCATTTTTAGGTTTTGTAGCGACTCCTGATGACGTTTTAAGACATCTCCTACAACTACAGCATCAGAATTGTGCTGCTGAAGCAAGTCAGTTTTTTGGCATTTTTACGACCCCTTACGACATTTTAGCAAAAAATGTTTTTCTTAAAAAATGCATTTTCTTACATTTTCTTACATTTACGGGTTTAGTCGGGACTCCTGATGACGTTTTGAGACATCTCCTACAACTACAGCACCAGAATTGTACTGCTGAAGCAAGTCCGTTTTTTGGCATTTTTACGACAGGGTCCCCCCTTACGACATTTTAGCAAAAAATGTTTTTCGTAAAAAATGCATTTTCTTACATTTACGGGTTTAGTCGGGACTCCTGATGACGTTTTGAGACATCTCCTACAACTACAGCACCAGAATTGTACTGCTGAAGCAAGTCCGTTTTTTGGCATTTTTACGACAGGGTCCCCCCTTACGACATTTTTAGCAAAAAATGTTTTTCGTAAAAAATGCATTTTCTTACATTTACGGGTTTAGTCGGGACTCCTGATGACGTTTTGAGACATCTCCTACAACTACAGCACCAGAATTGTGCTGCTGAAGCAAGTCCGTTTTTTGGAAAAAAAATTTGTAAAAAAAAGGTTTTCCCAAAAAAAGCATTTTATGCCATTTTTAGGTTTTATAGGGACTCCTGATGACGTTTTGAGACATCTCCTACAACTACAGCACCAGAATTGTGCTGCTGAAGCAAGTCCGTTTTTTGGAATTTTTTTTTGTAAAAAAAAAGTTTTCCCAAAAAAAGCATTTTATGCCATTTTTAGGTTTTGTAGGGACTCCTGATGACGTTTTGAGACATCTCCTACAACTACAGCACCAGAATTGTACTGCTGAAGCAAGTCAGTTTTTTGGCATTTTTACGACAGGGTCCCCCCTTACGACATTTTAGCAAAAAATGTTTTTCTTAAAAAATGCATTTTCTTACATTTTCTTACATTTACGGGTTTAGTCGGGACTCCTGATGACGTTTTGAGACATCTCCTACAACTACAGCACCAGAATTGTGCTGCTGAAGCAAGTCTGTTTTTTGAAAAAATTTTTATAAAAAAAAGTTTTCCCAAAAAAAGCATTTTATGCCATTTTTAGGTTTTGTAGGGACTCCTGATGACGTTTTGAGACATCTCCTACAACTACAGCACCAGAATTGTACTGCTGAAGCAAGTCGGTTTTTTGGCATTTTTACGACAGGGTCCCTCCCCCCTTACGACATTTTAGCAAAAAATGTTTTTCGCAAAAAATGCATTTTCTTACATTTTCTTACTTTTACGGGTTTAGTCGGGACTCCTGATGACGTTTTGAGACATCTCCTACAACTACAGCACCAGAATTGTGCTGCTGAAGCAAGTCTGTTTTTTGAATTTTTTTTTGTAAAAAAAAAGTTTTCCCAAAAAAAGCATTTTATGCCATTTTTAGGTTTTGTAGGGACTCCTGATGACGTTTTAAGACATCTCCTACAACTACAGCACCAGAATTGTGCTGCTGAAGCAAGTCTGTTTTTTGTATTTTTTTTTGTAAAATAAAAGTTTTCCCAAAAAAAGCATTTTATTTCATTTTTAGGTTTTGTAGGGACTCCTGATGACGTTTTGAGACATCTCCTACAACTACAGCACCAGAATTGTACTGCTGAAGCAAGTCGGTTTTTTGGCATTTTTACGTCAGGGTCCCCCCTTACGACATTTTAGCAAAAAATGTTTTTCGTAAAAAATGCATTTTCTTACATTTTCTTACATTTACGGGTTTAGTCGGGACTCCTGATGACGTTTTGAGACATCTCCTACAACTACAGCACCAGAATTGTACTGCTGAAGCAAGTCCGTTTTTTGGCATTTTTACGACAGGGTCCCCCCTTACGACATTTTAGCAAAGAATGTTTTTCGTAAAAAATGCATTTTCTTACATTTTCTTACATTTACGGGTTTAGTCGGGACTCCTGATGACGTTTTGAGACATCTCCTACAACTACAGCACCAGAATTGTGCTGCTGAAGCAAGTCTGTTTTTTGAATTTTTTTTTGTAAAAAAAAAGTTTTCCCAAAAAAAGCATTTTATGCCATTTTTAGGTTTTGTAGGGACTCCTGATGACGTTTTGAGACATCTCCTACAACTACAGCACCAGAATTGTACTGCTGAAGCAAGTCGGTTTTTTGGCATTTTTACGACAGGGTCCCCCCTTACGACATTTTAGCAAAAAATGTTTTTCGTAAAAAATGCATTTTCTTACATTTACGGGTTTAGTCGGGACTCCTGATGACGTTTTGAGAAATCTCCTACAACTACAGCACCAGAAATGTGCTGCTGAAGCAAGTCTGTTTTTTGAATTTTTTTTTGTGAAAAAAAAAGTTTTCCCAAAAAAAGCATTTTATGCCATTTTTAGGTTTTGTAGGGACTCCTGATGACGTTTTGAGACATCTCCTACAACTACAGCACCAGAATTGTACTGCTGAAGCAAGTCGTTTTTTTGGCATTTTTACGACAGGGTCCCCCCTTACGACATTTTAGCAAAAAATGTTTTTCTTAAAAAATGCATTTTCTTACATTTACGGGTTTAGTCGGGACTCCTGATGACGTTTTGAGACATCTCCTACAACTACAGCACCAGAATTGTACTGCTGAATCAAGTCGGTTTTTTGGCATTTTTACGACAGGGTCCCCCCTTACGACATTTTAGCAAAAAATGTTTTTCTTAAAAAATGCATTTTCTTACATTTTCTTACATTTACGGGTTTAGTCGGGACTCCTGATGACGTTTTGAGACATCTCCTACAACTACAGCACCAGAATTGTACTGCTGAAGCAAGTCCGTTTTTTGGCATTTTTACGTCAAGGTCCCCCCTTACGACATTTTAGCAAAAAATATTTTTCGTAAAAAATGCATTTTCTTACATTTTCTTACATTTACGGGTTTAGTCGGGACTCCTGATGACGTTTTGAGACATCTCCTACAACTACAGCACCAGAATTGTGCTGCTGAAGCAAGTCTGTTTTTTGAATTTTTTTTTGTAAAAAAAAAGTTTTCCCAAAAAAAGCATTTTATGCCATTTTTAGGTTTTGTAGGGACTCCTGATGACGTTTTAAGACATCTCCTACAACTACAGCACCAGCATTGTGCTGCTGAAGCAAGTCAGTTTTTTGGAATTTTTACGACAGGTTCCCCCCTTACGACATTTTAGCAAAAAATGTTTTTCTTAAAAAATGCATTTTCTTACATTTTCTTACATTTACGGGTTTAGTCGGGACTCCTGATGACGTTTTGAGACATCTCCTACAACTACAGCACCAGAATTGTGCTGCTGAAGCAAGTCCGTTTTTTGGAATTTTTTTTTGTAAAAAAAAAGTTTTCCCAAAAAAAGCATTTTATGCCATTTTTAGGTTTTGTAGCGACTCCTGATGACGTTTTAAGACATCTCCTACAACTACAGCATCAGAATTGTGCTGCTGAAGCAAGTCAGTTTTTTGGCATTTTTACGACAGGGTCCCCCCTTACGACATTTTAGCAAAAAATGTTTTTCTTAAAAAATGCATTTTCTTACATTTTCTTACATTTACGGGTTTAGTCGGGACTCCTGATGACGTTTTGAGACATCTCCTACAACTACAGCACCAGAATTGTACTGCTGAAGCAAGTCCGTTTTTTGGCATTTTTACGACAGGGTCCCCCCTTACGACATTTTAGCAAAAAATGTTTTTCGTAAAAAATGCATTTTCTTACATTTACGGGTTTAGTCGGGACTCCTGATGACGTTTTGAGACATCTCCTACAACTACAGCACCAGAATTGTACTGCTGAAGCAAGTCCGTTTTTTGGCATTTTTACGACAGGGTCCCCCCTTACGACATTTTAGCAAAAAATGTTTTTCGTAAAAAATGCATTTTCTTACATTTTCTTACATTTACGGGTTTAGTCGGGACACCTGATGACGTTTTGAGACATCTCCTACAACTACAGCACCAGAATTGTGCTGCTGAAGCAAGTCTGTTTTTTGAATTTTTTTTTGTAAAAAAAAAGTTTTCCCAAAAAAAGCATTTTATGCCATTTTTAGGTTTTGTAGGGACTCCTGATGACGTTTTGAGACATCTCCTACAACTACAGCACCAGAATTGTACTGCTGAAGCAAGTCCGTTTTTTCGCATTTTTACGACAGGGTCCCCCCTTACAACATTTTAGCAAAAAATGTTTTTCGTAAAAAATGCATTTTCTTACATTTTCTTACATTTACGGGTTTAGTCGGGACTCCTGATGACGTTTTGAGACATCTCCTACAACTACAGCACCAGAATTGTGCTGCTGAAGCAAGTCTGTTTTTTGAATTTTTTTTTGTAAAAAAAAAGTTTTCCCAAAAAAAGCATTTTATGCCATTTTTAGGTTTTGTAGGGACTCCTGATGACGTTTTGAGACATCTCCTACAACTACAGCACCAGAATTGTACTGCTGAAGCAAGTCGGTTTTTTGGCATTTTTACGACAGGGTCCCCCCTTACGACATTTTAGCAAAAAATGTTTTTCGTAAAAAATGCATTTTCTTACATTTTCTTACATTTACGGGTTTAGTCGGGACTCCTGATGACGTTTTGAGACATCTCCTACAACTACAGCACCAGAATTGTGCTGCTGAAGCAAGTCTGTTTTTTGAATTTTTTTTTGTAAAAAAAAAGTTTTCCCAAAAAAAGCATTTTATGCCATTTTTAGGTTTTGTAGGGACTCCTGATGACGTTTTGAGACATCTCCTACAACTACAGCACCAGAATTGTACTGCTGAAGCAAGTCGGTTTTTTGGCATTTTTACGACAGGGTCCCCCCTTACGACATTTTAGCAAAAAATGTTTTTCTTAAAAAATGCATTTTCTTACATTTTCTTACATTTACGGGTTTAGTCGGGACTCCTGATGACGTTTTGAGACATCTCCTACAACTACAGCACCAGAATTGTGCTGCTGAAGCAAGACTGTTTTTTGAATTTTTTTTTGTAAAAAAAAAGTTTTCCCAAAAAAAGCATTTTATGCCATTTTTAGGTTTTGTAGGGACTCCTGATGACGTTTTGAGACATCTCCTACAACTACAGCACCAGAATTGTACTGCTGAAGCAAGTCGGTTTTTTGGCATTTTTACGACAGGGTCCCCCCTTACGACATTTTAGCAAAAAATGTTTTTCGTAAAAAATGCATTTTCTTACATTTTCTTACATTTACGGGTTTAGTCGGGACTCCTGATGACGTTTTGAGACATCTCCTACAACTACAGCACCAGAATTGTGCTGCTGAAGCAAGTCTGTTTTTTGAATTTTTTTTTGTAAAAAAAAAGTTTTCCCAAAAAAAGCATTTTATGCCATTTTTAGGTTTTGTAGGGACTCCTGATGACGTTTTGAGACATCTCCTACAACTACAGCACCAGATTTGTACTGCTGAAGCAAGTCGTTTTTTTGGCATTTTTACGACAGGGTCCCCCCTTACGACATTTTAGCAAAAAATGTTTTTCTTAAAAAATGCATTTTCTTACATTTTCTTACATTTACGGGTTTAGTCGGGACTCCTGATGACGTTTTGAGACATCTCCTACAACTACAGCACCAGAATTGTACTGCTGAAGCAAGTCGGTTTTTTGGCATTTTTACGACAGGGTCCCCCCCCTTACGACATTTTAGCAAAAAATGTTTTTCGTAAAAAATGCATTTTCTTACATTTTCTTACATTTACGGGTTTAGTCGGGACTCCTGGTGACGTTTTGAGACATCTCCTACAACTACAGCACCAGAATTGTGCTGCTGAAGCAAGTCTGTTTTTTGAATTTTTTTTTGTAAAAAAAAAGTTTTCCCAAAAAAAGCATTTTATGCCATTTTTAGGTTTTGTAGGGACTCCTGATGACGTTTTGAGACATCTCCTACAACTACAGCACCAGAATTGTACTGCTGAAGCAAGTCGTTTTTTTGGCATTTTTACGACAGGGTCCCCCCTTACGACATTTTAGCAAAAAATGTTTTTCTTAAAAAATGCATTTTCTTACATTTTCTTACATTTACGGGTTTAGTCGGGACTCCTGATGACGTTTTGAGACATCTCCTACAACTACAGCACCAGAATTGTGCTGCTGAAGCAAGACTGTTTTTTGAATTTTTTTTTGTAAAAAAAAAGTTTTCCCAAAAAAAGCATTTTATGCCATTTTTAGGTTTTGTAGGGACTCCTGATGACGTTTTGAGACATCTCCTACAACTACAGCACCAGAATTGTACTGCTGAAGCAAGTCGGTTTTTTGGCATTTTTACGACAGGGTCCCCCCTTACGACATTTTAGCAAAAAATGTTTTTCGTAAAAAATGCATTTTCTTACATTTTCTTACATTTACGGGTTTAGTCGGGACTCCTGATGACGTTTTGAGACATCTCCTACAACTACAGCACCAGAATTGTGCTGCTGAAGCAAGTCTGTTTTTTGAATTTTTTTTTGTAAAAAAAAAGTTTTCCCAAAAAAAGCATTTTATGCCATTTTTAGGTTTTGTAGGGACTCCTGATGACGTTTTGAGACATCTCCTACAACTACAGCACCAGAATTGTACTGCTGAAGCAAGTCGGTTTTTTGGCATTTTTACGACAGGGTCCCCCCTTACGACATTTTAGCAAAAAATGTTTTTCGTAAAAAATGCATTTTCTTACATTTTCTTACATTTACGGGTTTAGTCGGGACTCCTGATGACGTTTTGAGACATCTCCTACAACTACAGCACCAGAATTGTGCTGCTGAAGCAAGTCTGTTTTTTGAAATTTTTTTTGTAAAAAAAAAGTTTTCCCAAAAAAAGCATTTTATGCCATTTTTAGGTTTTGTAGGGACTCCTGATGACGTTTTGAGACATCTCCTACAACTACAGCACCAGAATTGTACTGCTGAAGCAAGTCGGTTTTTTGGCATTTTTACGACAGGGTCCCCCCTTACGACATTTTAGCAAAAAATGTTTTTCTTAAAAAATGCATTTTCTTACATTTTCTTACATTTACGGGTTTAGTCGGGACTCCTGATGACGTTTTGAGACATCTCCTACAACTACAGCACCAGAATTGTGCTGCTGAAGCAAGACTGTTTTTTGAATTTTTTTTTGTAAAAAAAAAGTTTTCCCAAAAAAAGCATTTTATGCCATTTTTAGGTTTTGTAGGGACTCCTGATGACGTTTTGAGACATCTCCTACAACTACAGCACCAGAATTGTACTGCTGAAGCAAGTCGGTTTTTTGGCATTTTTACGACAGGGTCCCCCCTTACGACATTTTAGCAAAAAATGTTTTTCGTAAAAAATGCATTTTCTTACATTTTCTTACATTTACGGGTTTAGTCGGGACTCCTGATGACGTTTTGAGACATCTCCTACAACTACAGCACCAGAATTGTGCTGCTGAAGCAAGTCTGTTTTTTGAATTTTTTTTTGTAAAAAAAAAGTTTTCCCAAAAAAAGCATTTTATGCCATTTTTAGGTTTTGTAGGGACTCCTGATGACGTTTTGAGACATCTCCTACAACTACAGCACCAGATTTGTACTGCTGAAGCAAGTCGTTTTTTTGGCATTTTTACGACAGGGTCCCCCCTTACGACATTTTAGCAAAAAATGTTTTTCTTAAAAAATGCATTTTCTTACATTTTCTTACATTTACGGGTTTAGTCGGGACTCCTGATGACGTTTTGAGACATCTCCTACAACTACAGCACCAGAATTGTACTGCTGAAGCAAGTCGGTTTTTTGGCATTTTTACGACAGGGTCCCCCCCCTTACGACATTTTAGCAAAAAATGTTTTTCGTAAAAAATGCATTTTCTTACATTTTCTTACATTTACGGGTTTAGTCGGGACTCCTGATGACGTTTTGAGACATCTCCTACAACTACAGCACCAGAATTGTGCTGCTGAAGCAAGTCTGTTTTTTGAATTTTTTTTTGTAAAAAAAAAGTTTTCCCAAAAAAAGCATTTTATGCCATTTTTAGGTTTTGTAGGGACTCCTGATGACGTTTTGAGACATCTCCTACAACTACAGCACCAGAATTGTACTGCTGAAGCAAGTCGTTTTTTTGGCATTTTTACGACAGGGTCCCCCCTTACGACATTTTAGCAAAAAATGTTTTTCTTAAAAAATGCATTTTCTTACATTTTCTTACATTTACGGGTTTAGTCGGGACTCCTGATGACGTTTTGAGACATCTCCTACAACTACAGCACCAGAATTGTGCTGCTGAAGCAAGACTGTTTTTTGAATTTTTTTTTGTAAAAAAAAAGTTTTCCCAAAAAAAGCATTTTATGCCATTTTTAGGTTTTGTAGGGACTCCTGATGACGTTTTGAGACATCTCCTACAACTACAGCACCAGAATTGTGCTGCTGAAGCAAGACTGTTTTTTGAATTTTTTTTTGTAAAAAAAAAGTTTTCCCAAAAAAAGCATTTTATGCCATTTTTAGGTTTTGTAGGGACTCCTGATGACGTTTTGAGACATCTCCTACAACTACAGCACCAGAATTGTACTGCTGAAGCAAGTCGGTTTTTTGGCATTTTTACGACAGGGTCCCCCCTTACGACATTTTAGCAAAAAATGTTTTTCGTAAAAAATGCATTTTCTTACATTTTCTTACATTTACGGGTTTAGTCGGGACTCCTGATGACGTTTTGAGACATCTCCTACAACTACAGCACCAGAATTGTGCTGCTGAAGCAAGTCTATGTTTTTTGAATTTTTTTTTGTAAAAAAAAAGTTTTCCCAAAAAAAGCATTTTATGCCATTTTTAGGTTTTGTAGGGACTCCTGATGACGTTTTGAGACATCTCCTACAACTACAGCACCAGAATTGTACTGCTGAAGCAAGTCGGTTTTTTGGCATTTTTACGACAGGGTCCCCCCTTACGACATTTTAGCAAAAAATGTTTTTCGTAAAAAATGCATTTTCTTACATTTTCTTACATTTACGGGTTTAGTCGGGACTCCTGATGACGTTTTGAGACATCTCCTACAACTACAGCACCAGAATTGTGCTGCTGAAGCAAGTCTGTTTTTTGAAATTTTTTTTGTAAAAAAAAAGTTTTCCCAAAAAAAGCATTTTATGCCATTTTTAGGTTTTGTAGGGACTCCTGATGACGTTTTAAGACATCTCCTACAACTACAGCACCAGAATTGTGCTGCTGAAGCAAGTCAGTTTTTTGGAATTTTTACGACAGGTTCCCCCCTTACGACATTTTAGCAAAAAATGTTTTTCTTAAAAAATGCATTTTCTTACATTTTCTTACATTTACGGGTTTAGTCGGGACTCCTGATGACGTTTTGAGACATCTCCTACAACTACAGCACCAGAATTGTGCTGCTGAAGCAAGTCCGTTTTTTGGAATTTTTTTTTGTAAAAAAAAAGTTTTCCCAAAAAAAGCATTTTATGCCATTTTTAGGTTTTGTAGCGACTCCTGATGACGTTTTAAGACATCTCCTACAACTACAGCATCAGAATTGTGCTGCTGAAGCAAGTCAGTTTTTTGGCATTTTTACGACAGGGTCCCCCCTTACGACATTTTAGCAAAAAATGTTTTTCTTAAAAAATGCATTTTCTTACATTTTCTTACATTTACGGGTTTAGTCGGGACTCCTGATGACGTTTTGAGACATCTCCTACAACTACAGCACCAGAATTGTACTGCTGAAGCAAGTCCGTTTTTTGGCATTTTTACGACAGGGTCCCCCCTTACGACATTTTAGCAAAAAATGTTTTTCGTAAAAAATGCATTTTCTTACATTTTCTTACTTTTACGGGTTTAGTCGGGACACCTGATGACGTTTTGAGACATCTCCTACAACTACAGCACCAGAATTGTGCTGCTGAAGCAAGTCTGTTTTTTGAATTTTTTTTTGTAAAAAAAAAGTTTTCCCAAAAAAAGCATTTTATGCCATTTTTAGGTTTTGTAGGGACTCCTGATGACGTTTTGAGACATCTCCTACAACTACAGCACCAGAATTGTACTGCTGAAGCAAGTCCGTTTTTTCGCATTTTTACGACAGGGTCCCCCCTTACAACATTTTAGCAAAAAATGTTTTTCGTAAAAAATGCATTTTCTTACATTTTCTTACATTTACGGGTTTAGTCGGGACTCCTGATGACGTTTTGAGACATCTCCTACAACTACAGCACCAGAATTGTGCTGCTGAAGCAAGTCTGTTTTTTGAATTTTTTTTTGTAAAAAAAAAGTTTTCCCAAAAAAAGCATTTTATGCCATTTTTAGGTTTTGTAGGGACTCCTGATGACGTTTTGAGACATCTCCTACAACTACAGCACCAGAATTGTACTGCTGAAGCAAGTCGGTTTTTTGGCATTTTTACGACAGGGTCCCCCCTTACGACATTTTAGCAAAAAATGTTTTTCTTAAAAAATGCATTTTCTTACATTTTCTGACATTTACGGGTTTAGTCGGGACTCCTGATGACGTTTTGAGACATCTCCTACAACTACAGCACCAGAATTGTACTGCTGAAGCAAGTCCGTTTTTTGGCATTTTTACGACAGGGTCCCCCCTTACGACATTTTAGCAAAAAATGTTTTTCTTAAAAAATGCATTTTCTTACATTTACGGGTTTAGTCGGGACTCCTGATGACGTTTTGAGACATCTCCTACAACTACAGCACCAGAATTGTGCTGCTGAAGCAAGACTGTTTTTTGAATTTTTTTTTGTAAAAAAAAAGTTTTCCCAAAAAAAGCATTTTATGCCATTTTTAGGTTTTGTAGGGACTCCTGATGACGTTTTGAGACATCTCCTACAACTACAGCACCAGAATTGTACTGCTGAAGCAAGTCGGTTTTTTGGCATTTTTACGACAGGGTCCCCCCTTACGACATTTTAGCAAAAAATGTTTTTCGTAAAAAATGCATTTTCTTACATTTTCTTACATTTACGGGTTTAGTCGGGACTCCTGATGACGTTTTGAGACATCTCCTACAACTACAGCACCAGAATTGTGCTGCTGAAGCAAGTCTGTTTTTTGAATTTTTTTTTGTAAAAAAAAAGTTTTCCCAAAAAAAGCATTTTATGCCATTTTTAGGTTTTGTAGGGACTCCTGATGACGTTTTGAGACATCTCCTACAACTACAGCACCAGATTTGTACTGCTGAAGCAAGTCGTTTTTTTGGCATTTTTACGACAGGGTCCCCCCTTACGACATTTTAGCAAAAAATGTTTTTCTTAAAAAATGCATTTTCTTACATTTTCTTACATTTACGGGTTTAGTCGGGACTCCTGATGACGTTTTGAGACATCTCCTACAACTACAGCACCCGAATTGTACTGCTGAAGCAAGTCCGTTTTTTGGCATTTTTACGACAGGGTCCCCCCTTACGACATTTTAGCAAAAAATGTTTTTCTTAAAAAATGCATTTTCTTACATTTACGGGTTTAGTCGGGACTCCTGATGACGTTTTGAGACATCTCCTACAACTACAGCACCAGAATTGTACTGCTGAAGCAAGTCGGTTTTTTGGCATTTTTACGACAGGGTCCCCCCTTACGACATTTTAGCAAAAAATGTTTTTCGTAAAAAATGCATTTTCTTACATTTTCTTACATTTACGGGTTTAGTCGGGACTCCTGATGACGTTTTGAGACATCTCCTACAACTACAGCACCAGAATTGTGCTGCTGAAGCAAGTCTGTTTTTTGAATTTTTTTTTGTAAAAAAAAAGTTTTCCCAAAAAAAGCATTTTATGCCATTTTTAGGTTTTGTAGGGACTCCTGATGACGTTTTGAGACATCTCCTACAACTACAGCACCAGAATTGTACTGCTGAAGCAAGTCGGTTTTTTGGCATTTTTACGACATTTTAGCAAAAAATGTTTTTCGTAAAAAATGCATTTTCTTACATTTTCTTACATTTACGGGTTTAGTCGGGACTCCTGATGACGTTTTGAGACATCTCCTACAACTACAGCACCAGAATTGTGCTGCTGAAGCAAGTCTATGTTTTTTGAATTTTTTTTTGTAAAAAAAAAGTTTTCCCAAAAAAAGCATTTTATGCCATTTTTAGGTTTTGTAGGGACTCCTGATGACGTTTTGAGACATCTCCTACAACTACAGCACCAGAATTGTACTGCTGAAGCAAGTCGGTTTTTTGGCATTTTTACGACAGGGTCCCCCCTTACGACATTTTAGCAAAAAATGTTTTTCTTAAAAAATGCATTTTCTTACATTTTCTTACATTTACGGGTTTAGTCGGGACTCCTGATGACGTTTTGAGACATCTCCTACAACTACAGCACCAGAATTGTACTGCTGAAGCAAGTCCGTTTTTTGGCATTTTTACGACAGGGTCCCCCCTTACGACATTTTAGCAAAAAATGTTTTTCGTAAAAAATGCATTTTCTTACATTTTCTTACATTTACGGGTTTAGTCGGGACTCCTGATGACGTTTTGAGACATCTCCTACAACTACAGCACCAGAATTGTGCTGCTGAAGCAAGTCTGTTTTTTGAATTTTTTTTTGTAAAAAAAAAGTTTTCCCAAAAAAAGCATTTTATTCCATTTTTAGGTTTTGTAGGGACTCCTGATGACGTTTTGAGACATCTCCTACAACTACAGCACCAGAATTGTACTGCTGAAGCAAGTCGGTTTTTTGGCATTTTTACGACAGGGTCCCCCCTTACGACATTTTAGCAAAAAATGTTTTTCTTAAAAAATGCATTTTCTTACATTTACGGGTTTAGTCGGGACTCCTGATGACGTTTTGAGACATCTCCTACAACTACAGCACCAGAATTGTACTGCTGAAGCAAGTCGGTTTTTTGGCATTTTTACGACAGGGTCCCCCCTTACGACATTTTAGCAAAAAATGTTTTTCTTAAAAAATGCATTTTCTTACATTTTCTTACATTTACGGGTTTAGTCGGGACTCCTGATGACGTTTTGAGACATCTCCTACAACTACAGCACCAGAATTGTACTGCTGAAGCAAGTCCGTTTTTTGGCATTCTTACGACAGGGTCCCCCCTTACAACATTTTAGCAAAAAATGTTTTTCGTAAAAAATGCATTTTCTTACATTTTCTTACATTTACGGGTTTAGTCTGGACTCCTGATGACGTTTTGAGACATCTCCTACAACTACAGCACCAGAATTGTGCTGCTGAAGCAAGTCTGTTTTTTGAATTTTTTTTTGTAAAAAAAAAGTTTTCCCAAAAAAAGCATTTTATGCCATTTTTAGGTTTTGTAGGGACTCCTGATGACGTTTTGAGACATCTCCTACAACTACAGCACCAGAATTGTACTGCTGAAGCAAGTCGTTTTTTTGGCATTTTTACGACAGGGTCCCCCCTTACGACATTTTAGCAAAAAATGTTTTTCTTAAAAAATGCATTTTCTTACATTTTCTTACATTTACGGGTTTAGTCGGGACTCCTGATGACGTTTTGAGACATCTCCTACAACTACAGCACCAGAATTGTACTGCTGAAGCAAGTCCGTTTTTTGGCATTTTTACGACAGGGTCCCCCCTTACGACATTTTAGCAAAAAATGTTTTTCGTAAAAAATGCATTTTCTTACATTTACGGGTTTAGTCGGGACTCCTGATGACGTTTTGAGACATCTCCTACAACTACAGCACCAGAATTGTGCTGCTGAAGCAAGTCTGTTTTTTGAATTTTTTTTTGTAAAAAAAAAGTTTTCCCAAAAAAAGCATTTTATTCCATTTTTAGGTTTTGTAGGGACTCCTGATGACGTTTTGAGACATCTCCTACAACTACAGCACCAGAATTGTACTGCTGAAGCAAGTCGGTTTTTTGGCATTTTTACGACAGGGTCCCCCCTTACGACATTTTAGCAAAAATTTTTTTTCTTAAAAAATGCATTTTCTTACATTTTCTTACATTTACGGGTTAAGTCGGGACTCCTGATGACGTTTTGAGACATCTCCTACAACTACAGCACCAGAATTGTACTGCTGAAGCAAGTCGGTTTTTTGGCATTTTTACGACAGGGTCCCCCCTTACGACATTTTAGCAAAAAATGTTTTTCGTAAAAAATGCATTTTCTTACATTTTCTTACATTTACGGGTTTAGTCGGGACTCCTGATGACGTTTTGAGACATCTCCTACAACTACAGCACCAGAATTGTGCTGCTGAAGCAAGTCTGTTTTTTGAATTTTTTTTTGTAAAAAAAAAGTTTTCCCAAAAAAAGCATTTTATGCCATTTTTAGGTTTTGTAGGGACTCCTGATGACGTTTTGAGACATCTCCTACAACTACAGCACCAGAATTGTACTGCTGAAGCAAGTCGGTTTTTTGGCATTTTTACGACAGGGTCCCCCCTTACGACATTTTAGCAAAAAATGTTTTTCTTAAAAAATGCATTTTCTTACATTTTCTTACATTTACGGGTTTAGTCGGGACTCCTGATGACGTTTTGAGACATCTCCTACAACTACAGCACCAGAATTGTGCTGCTGAAGCAAGACTGTTTTTTGAATTTTTTTTTGTAAAAAAAAAGTTTTCCCAAAAAAAGCATTTTATGCCATTTTTAGGTTTTGTAGGGACTCCTGATGACGTTTTGAGACATCTCCTACAACTACAGCACCAGAATTGTACTGCTGAAGCAAGTCGGTTTTTTGGCATTTTTACGACAGGGTCCCCCCTTACGACATTTTAGCAAAAAATGTTTTTCGTAAAAAATGCATTTTCTTACATTTTCTTACATTTACGGGTTTAGTCGGGACTCCTGATGACGTTTTGAGACATCTCCTACAACTACAGCACCAGAATTGTGCTGCTGAAGCAAGTCTATGTTTTTTGAATTTTTTTTTGTAAAAAAAAAGTTTTCCCAAAAAAAGCATTTTATGCCATTTTTAGGTTTTGTAGGGACTCCTGATGACGTTTTGAGACATCTCCTACAACTACAGCACCAGAATTGTACTGCTGAAGCAAGTCGGTTTTTTGGCATTTTTACGACAGGGTCCCCCCTTACGACATTTTAGCAAAAAATGTTTTTCTTAAAAAATGCATTTTCTTACATTTTCTTACATTTACGGGTTTAGTCGGGACTCCTGATGACGTTTTGAGACATCTCCTACAACTACAGCACCAGAATTGTACTGCTGAAGCAAGTCCGTTTTTTGGCATTTTTACGACAGGGTCCCCCCTTACGACATTTTAGCAAAAAATGTTTTTCGTAAAAAATGCATTTTCTTACATTTTCTTACATTTACGGGTTTAGTCGGGACTCCTGATGACGTTTTGAGACATCTCCTACAACTACAGCACCAGAATTGTGCTGCTGAAGCAAGTCTGTTTTTTGAATTTTTTTTTGTAAAAAAAAAGTTTTCCCAAAAAAAGCATTTTATTCCATTTTTAGGTTTTGTAGGGACTCCTGATGACGTTTTGAGACATCTCCTACAACTACAGCACCAGAATTGTACTGCTGAAGCAAGTCGGTTTTTTGGCATTTTTACGACAGGGTCCCCCCTTACGACATTTTAGCAAAAAATGTTTTTCTTAAAAAATGCATTTTCTTACATTTACGGGTTTAGTCGGGACTCCTGATGACGTTTTGAGACATCTCCTACAACTACAGCACCAGAATTGTACTGCTGAAGCAAGTCGGTTTTTTGGCATTTTTACGACAGGGTCCCCCCTTACGACATTTTAGCAAAAAATGTTTTTCGTAAAAAATGCATTTTCTTACATTTTCTTACATTTACGGGTTTAGTCGGGACTCCTGATGACGTTTTGAGACATCTCCTACAACTACAGCACCAGAATTGTGCTGCTGAAGCAAGTCTGTTTTTTGAATTTTTTTTTGTAAAAAAAAAGTTTTCCCAAAAAAAGCATTTTATGCCATTTTTAGGTTTTGTAGGGACTCCTGATGACGTTTTGAGACATCTCCTACAACTACAGCACCAGAATTGTACTGCTGAAGCAAGTCGGTTTTTTGGCATTTTTACGACAGGGTCCCCCCTTACGACATTTTAGCAAAAAATGTTTTTCTTAAAAAATGCATTTTCTTACATTTTCTTACATTTACGGGTTTAGTCGGGACTCCTGATGACGTTTTGAGACATCTCCTACAACTACAGCACCAGAATTGTGCTGCTGAAGCAAGACTGTTTTTTGAATTTTTTTTTGTAAAAAAAAAGTTTTCCCAAAAAAAGCATTTTATGCCATTTTTAGGTTTTGTAGGGACTCCTGATGACGTTTTGAGACATCTCCTACAACTACAGCACCAGAATTGTACTGCTGAAGCAAGTCGGTTTTTTGGCATTTTTACGACAGGGTCCCCCCTTACGACATTTTAGCAAAAAATGTTTTTCGTAAAAAATGCATTTTCTTACATTTTCTTACATTTACGGGTTTAGTCGGGACTCCTGATGACGTTTTGAGACATCTCCTACAACTACAGCACCAGAATTGTGCTGCTGAAGCAAGTCTATGTTTTTTGAATTTTTTTTTGTAAAAAAAAAGTTTTCCCAAAAAAAGCATTTTATGCCATTTTTAGGTTTTGTAGGGACTCCTGATGACGTTTTGAGACATCTCCTACAACTACAGCACCAGAATTGTACTGCTGAAGCAAGTCGGTTTTTTGGCATTTTTACGACAGGGTCCCCCCTTACGACATTTTAGCAAAAAATGTTTTTCTTAAAAAATGCATTTTCTTACATTTTCTTACATTTACGGGTTTAGTCGGGACTCCTGATGACGTTTTGAGACATCTCCTACAACTACAGCACCAGAATTGTACTGCTGAAGCAAGTCCGTTTTTTGGCATTCTTACGACAGGGTCCCCCCTTACGACATTTTAGCAAAAAATGTTTTTCGTAAAAAATGCATTTTCTTACATTTTCTTACATTTACGGATTTAGTCTGGACTCCTGATGACGTTTTGAGACATCTCCTACAACTACAGCACCAGAATTGTGCTGCTGAAGCAAGTCTGTTTTTTGAATTTTTTTTTGTAAAAAAAAAGTTTTCCCAAAAAAAGCATTTTATGCCATTTTTAGGTTTTGTAGGGACTCCTGATGACGTTTTGAGACATCTCCTACAACTACAGCACCAGAATTGTACTGCTGAAGCAAGTCGTTTTTTTGGCATTTTTACGACAGGGTCCCCCCTTACGACATTTTAGCAAAAAATGTTTTTCTTAAAAAATGCATTTTCTTACATTTTCTTACATTTACGGGTTTAGTCGGGACTCCTGATGACGTTTTGAGACATCTCCTACAACTACAGCACCAGAATTGTACTGCTGAAGCAAGTCCGTTTTTTGGCATTTTTACGACAGGGTCCCCCCTTACGACATTTTAGCAAAAAATGTTTTTCGTAAAAAATGCATTTTCTTACATTTACGGGTTTAGTCGGGACTCCTGATGACGTTTTGAGACATCTCCTACAACTACAGCACCAGAATTGTGCTGCTGAAGCAAGTCTGTTTTTTGAATTTTTTTTTGTAAAAAAAAAGTTTTCCCAAAAAAAGCATTTTATTCCATTTTTAGGTTTTGTAGGGACTCCTGATGACGTTTTGAGACATCTCCTACAACTACAGCACCAGAATTGTACTGCTGAAGCAAGTCGGTTTTTTGGCATTTTTACGACAGGGTCCCCCCTTACGACATTTTAGCAAAAAAAATTTTTCTTAAAAAATGCATTTTCTTACATTTTCTTACATTTACGGGTTTAGTCGGGACTCCTGATGACGTTTTGAGACATCTCCTACAACTACAGCACCAGAATTGTGCTGCTGAAGCAAGTCTGTTTTTTGAATTTTTTTTTGTAAAAAAAAAGTTTTCCCAAAAAAAGCATTTTATTCCATTTTTAGGTTTTGTAGGGACTCCTGATGACGTTTTGAGACATCTCCTACAACTACAGCACCAGAATTGTACTGCTGAAGCAAGTCGGTTTTTTGGCATTTTTACGACAGGGTCCCCCCTTACGACATTTTAGCAAAAAATGTTTTTCTTAAAAAATGCATTTTCTTACATTTACGGGTTTAGTCGGGACTCCTGATGACGTTTTGAGACATCTCCTACAACTACAGCACCAGAATTGTACTGCTGAAGCAAGTCGGTTTTTTGGCATTTTTACGACAGGGTCCCCCCTTACGACATTTTAGCAAAAAATGTTTTTCGTAAAAAATGCATTTTCTTACATTTTCTTACATTTACGGGTTTAGTCGGGACTCCTGATGACGTTTTGAGACATCTCCTACAACTACAGCACCAGAATTGTGCTGCTGAAGCAAGTCTGTTTTTTGAATTTTTTTTTGTAAAAAAAAAGTTTTCCCAAAAAAAGCATTTTATGCCATTTTTAGGTTTTGTAGGGACTCCTGATGACGTTTTGAGACATCTCCTACAACTACAGCACCAGAATTGTACTGCTGAAGCAAGTCGGTTTTTTGGCATTTTTACGACAGGGTCCCCCCTTACGACATTTTAGCAAAAAATGTTTTTCTTAAAAAATGCATTTTCTTACATTTTCTTACATTTACGGGTTTAGTCGGGACTCCTGATGACGTTTTGAGACATCTCCTACAACTACAGCACCAGAATTGTGCTGCTGAAGCAAGACTGTTTTTTGAATTTTTTTTTGTAAAAAAAAAGTTTTCCCAAAAAAAGCATTTTATGCCATTTTTAGGTTTTGTAGGGACTCCTGATGACGTTTTGAGACATCTCCTACAACTACAGCACCAGAATTGTACTGCTGAAGCAAGTCGGTTTTTTGGCATTTTTACGACAGGGTCCCCCCTTACGACATTTTAGCAAAAAATGTTTTTCGTAAAAAATGCATTTTCTTACATTTTCTTACATTTACGGGTTTAGTCGGGACTCCTGATGACGTTTTGAGACATCTCCTACAACTACAGCACCAGAATTGTGCTGCTGAAGCAAGTCTATGTTTTTTGAATTTTTTTTTGTAAAAAAAAAGTTTTCCCAAAAAAAGCATTTTATGCCATTTTTAGGTTTTGTAGGGACTCCTGATGACGTTTTGAGACATCTCCTACAACTACAGCACCAGAATTGTACTGCTGAAGCAAGTCGGTTTTTTGGCATTTTTACGACAGGGTCCCCCCTTACGACATTTTAGCAAAAAATGTTTTTCTTAAAAAATGCATTTTCTTACATTTTCTTACATTTACGGGTTTAGTCGGGACTCCTGATGACGTTTTGAGACATCTCCTACAACTACAGCACCAGAATTGTACTGCTGAAGCAAGTCCGTTTTTTGGCATTCTTACGACAGGGTCCCCCCTTACGACATTTTAGCAAAAAATGTTTTTCGTAAAAAATGCATTTTCTTACATTTTCTTACATTTACGGATTTAGTCTGGACTCCTGATGACGTTTTGAGACATCTCCTACAACTACAGCACCAGAATTGTGCTGCTGAAGCAAGTCTGTTTTTTGAATTTTTTTTTGTAAAAAAAAAGTTTTCCCAAAAAAAGCATTTTATGCCATTTTTAGGTTTTGTAGGGACTCCTGATGACGTTTTGAGACATCTCCTACAACTACAGCACCAGAATTGTACTGCTGAAGCAAGTCGTTTTTTTGGCATTTTTACGACAGGGTCCCCCCTTACGACATTTTAGCAAAAAATGTTTTTCTTAAAAAATGCATTTTCTTACATTTTCTTACATTTACGGGTTTAGTCGGGACTCCTGATGACGTTTTGAGACATCTCCTACAACTACAGCACCAGAATTGTACTGCTGAAGCAAGTCCGTTTTTTGGCATTTTTACGACAGGGTCCCCCCTTACGACATTTTAGCAAAAAATGTTTTTCGTAAAAAATGCATTTTCTTACATTTACGGGTTTAGTCGGGACTCCTGATGACGTTTTGAGACATCTCCTACAACTACAGCACCAGAATTGTGCTGCTGAAGCAAGTCTGTTTTTTGAATTTTTTTTTGTAAAAAAAAAGTTTTCCCAAAAAAAGCATTTTATTCCATTTTTAGGTTTTGTAGGGACTCCTGATGACGTTTTGAGACATCTCCTACAACTACAGCACCAGAATTGTACTGCTGAAGCAAGTCGGTTTTTTGGCATTTTTACGACAGGGTCCCCCCTTACGACATTTTAGCAAAAAAAATTTTTCTTAAAAAATGCATTTTCTTACATTTTCTTACATTTACGGGTTTAGTCGGGACTCCTGATGACGTTTTGAGACATCTCCTACAACTACAGCACCAGAATTGTACTGCTGAAGCAAGTCGGTTTTTTGGCATTTTTACGACAGGCCCTTACGACATTTTAGCAAAAAATGTTTTTCGTAAAAAATGCATTTTCTTACATTTTCTTACATTTACGGGTTTAGTCGGGACTCCTGATGACGTTTTGAGACATCTCCTACAACTACAGCACCAGAATTGTGCTGCTGAAGCAAGTCTGTTTTTTGAATTTTTTTTTGTAAAAAAAAAGTTTTCCCAAAAAAAGCATTTTATGCCATTTTTAGGTTTTGTAGGGACTCCTGATGACGTTTTGAGACATCTCCTACAACTACAGCACCAGAATTGTACTGCTGAAGCAAGTCGGTTTTTTGGCATTTTTACGACAGGGTCCCCCCTTACGACATTTTAGCAAAAAATGTTTTTCGTAAAAAATGCATTTTCTTACATTTTCTTACATTTACGGGTTTAGTCGGGACTCCTGATGACGTTTTGAGACATCTCCTACAACTACAGCACCAGAATTGTGCTGCTGAAGCAAGTCTATGTTTTTTGAATTTTTTTTTGTAAAAAAAAAGTTTTCCCAAAAAAAGCATTTTATGCCATTTTTAGGTTTTGTAGGGACTCCTGATGACGTTTTGAGACATCTCCTACAACTACAGCACCAGAATTGTACTGCTGAAGCAAGTCGGTTTTTTGGCATTTTTACGACAGGGTCCCCCCTTACGACATTTTAGCAAAAAATGTTTTTCTTAAAAAATGCATTTTCTTACATTTTCTTACATTTACGGGTTTAGTCGGGACTCCTGATGACGTTTTGAGACATCTCCTACAACTACAGCACCAGAATTGTACTGCTGAAGCAAGTCCGTTTTTTGGCATTTTTACGACAGGGTCCCCCCTTACGACATTTTAGCAAAAAATGTTTTTCGTAAAAAATGCATTTTCTTACATTTTCTTACATTTACGGGTTTAGTCTGGACTCCTGATGACGTTTTGAGACATCTCCTACAACTACAGCACCAGAATTGTGCTGCTGAAGCAAGTCTGTTTTTTGAATTTTTTTTTGTAAAAAAAAAGTTTTCCCAAAAAAAGCATTTTATGCCATTTTTAGGTTTTGTAGGGACTCCTGATGACGTTTTGAGACATCTCCTACAACTACAGCACCAGAATTGTACTGCTGAAGCAAGTCGTTTTTTTGGCATTTTTACGACAGGGTCCCCCCTTACGACATTTTAGCAAAAAATGTTTTTCTTAAAAAATGCATTTTCTTACATTTTCTTACATTTACGGGTTTAGTCGGGACTCCTGATGACGTTTTGAGACATCTCCTACAACTACAGCACCAGAATTGTACTGCTGAAGCAAGTCAGTTTTTTGGCATTTTTACGACAGGGTCCCCCCTTACGACATTTTAGCAAAAAATGTTTTTGGTAAAAAATGCATTTTCTTACATTTTCTTACATTTACGGGTTTAGTCGGGACTCCTGATGACGTTTTGAGACATCTCCTACAACTACAGCACCAGAATTGTGCTGCTGAAGCAAGTCTGTTTTTTGAATTTTTTTTTGTAAAAAAAAAGTTTTCCCAAAAAAAGCATTTTATTCCATTTTTAGGTTTTGTAGGGACTCCTGATGACGTTTTGAGACATCTCCTACAACTACAGCACCAGAATTGTACTGCTGAAGCAAGTCGGTTTTTTGGCATTTTTACGACAGGGTCCCCCCTTACGACATTTTAGCAAAAAATGTTTTTCTTAAAAAATGCATTTTCTTACATTTTCTTACATTTACGGGTTTAGTCAGGACTCCTGATGACGTTTTGAGACATCTCCTACAACTACAGCACCAGAATTGTGCTGCTGAAGCAAGTCTGTTTTTTGAATTTTTTTTTGTAAAAAAAAAGTTTTCCCAAAAAAAGCATTTTATTCCATTTTTAGGTTTTGTAGGGACTCCTGATGACGTTTTGAGACATCTCCTACAACTACAGCACCAGAATTGTACTGCTGAAGCAAGTCGGTTTTTTGGCATTTTTACGACAGGGTCCCCCCTTACGACATTTTAGCAAAAAATGTTTTTCTTAAAAAATGCATTTTCTTACATTTACGGGTTTAGTCGGGACTCCTGATGACGTTTTGAGACATCTCCTACAACTACAGCACCAGAATTGTACTGCTGAAGCAAGTCGGTTTTTTGGCATTTTTACGACAGGGTCCCCCCTTACGACATTTTAGCAAAAAATGTTTTTCGTAAAAAATGCATTTTCTTACATTTTCTTACATTTACGGGTTTAGTCGGGACTCCTGATGACGTTTTGAGACATCTCCTACAACTACAGCACCAGAATTGTGCTGCTGAAGCAAGTCTGTTTTTTGAATTTTTTTTTGTAAAAAAAAAGTTTTCCCAAAAAAAGCATTTTATGCCATTTTTAGGTTTTGTAGGGACTCCTGATGACGTTTTGAGACATCTCCTACAACTACAGCACCAGAATTGTACTGCTGAAGCAAGTCGGTTTTTTGGCATTTTTACGACAGGGTCCCCCCTTACGACATTTTAGCAAAAAATGTTTTTCGTAAAAAATGCATTTTCTTACATTTTCTTACATTTACGGGTTTAGTCGGGACTCCTGATGACGTTTTGAGACATCTCCTACAACTACAGCACCAGAATTGTGCTGCTGAAGCAAGTCTATGTTTTTTGAATTTATTTTTGTAAAAAAAAAGTTTTCCCAAAAAAAGCATTTTATGCCATTTTTAGGTTTTGTAGGGACTCCTGATGACGTTTTGAGACATCTCCTACAACTACAGCACCAGAATTGTACTGCTGAAGCAAGTCGGTTTTTTGGCATTTTTACGACAGGGTCCCCCCTTATGACATTTTAGCAAAAAATGTTTTTCTTAAAAAATGCATTTTCTTACATTTTCTTACATTTACGGGTTTAGTCGGGACTCCTGATGACGTTTTGAGACATCTCCTACAACTACAGCACCAGAATTGTACTGCTGAAGCAAGTCGTTTTTTTGGCATTTTTACGACATTTTAGCAAAAAATGTTTTTCTTAAAAAATGCATTTTCTTACATTTTCTTACATTTACGGGTTTAGTCGGGACTCCTGATGACGTTTTGAGACATCTCCTACAACTACAGCACCAGAATTGTGCTGCTGAAGCAAGTCTGTTTTTTGAATTTTTTTTTGTAAAAAAAAAGTTTTCCCAAAAAAAGCATTTTATGCCATTTTTAGGTTTTGTAGGGACTCCTGATGACGTTTTGAGACATCTCCTACAACTACAGCACCAGAATTGTACTGCTGAAGCAAGTCGTTTTTTTGGCATTTTTACGACAGGGTCCCCCCTTACGACATTTTAGCAAAAAATGTTTTTCTTAAAAAATGCATTTTCTTACATTTTCTTACATTTACGGGTTTAGTCGGGACTCCTGATGACGTTTTGAGACATCTCCTACAACTACAGCACCAGAATTGTACTGCTGAAGCAAGTCCGTTTTTTGGCATTTTTACGACAGGGTCCCCCCTTACGACATTTTAGCAAAAAATGTTTTTCTTAAAAAATGCATTTTCTTACATTTTCTTACATTTACGGGTTTAGTCGGGACTCCTGATGACGTTTTGAGACATCTCCTACAACTACAGCACCAGAATTGTACTGCTGAAGCAAGTCGGTTTTTTGGCATTTTTACGACAGGTCCCCCCTTACGACATTTTAGCAAAAAATGTTTTTCGTAAAAAATGCATTTTCTTACATTTACGGGTTTAGTCGGGACTCCTGATGACGTTTTGAGACATCTCCTACAACTACAGCACCAGAATTGTGCTGCTGAAGCAAGTCTGTTTTTTGAATTTTTTTTTGTAAAAAAAAAGTTTTCCCAAAAAAAGCATTTTATGCCATTTTTAGGTTTTGTAGGGACTCCTGATGACGTTTTGAGACATCTCCTACAACTACAGCACCAGTATTGTACTGCTGAAGCAAGTCGGTTTTTTGGCATTTTTACGACAGGGTCCCCCCTTACGACATTTTAGCAAAAAATGTTTTTCTTAAAAAATGCATTTTCTTACATTTTCTTACATTTACGGGTTTAGTCGGGACTCCTGATGACGTTTTGAGACATCTCCTACAACTACAGCACCAGAATTGTACTGCTGAAGCAAGTCCGTTTTTTGGCATTTTTACGACAGGGTCCCCCCTTACGACATTTTAGCAAAAAATGTTTTTCGTAAAAAATGCATTTTCTTACATTTTCTTACATTTACGGGTTTAGTCGGGACTCCTGATGACGTTTTGAGACATCTCCTACAACTACAGCACCAGAATTGTGCTGCTGAAGCAAGTCTGTTTTTTGAATTTTTTTTTGTAAAAAAAAAGTTTTCCCAAAAAAAGCATTTTATTCCATTTTTAGGTTTTGTAGGGACTCCTGATGACGTTTTGAGACATCTCCTACAACTACAGCACCAGAATTGTACTGCTGAAGCAAGTCGGTTTTTTGGCATTTTTACGACAGGGTCCCCCCTTACGACATTTTAGCAAAAAAAATTTTTCTTAAAAAATGCATTTTCTTACATTTACGGGTTTAGTCGGGACTCCTGATGACGTTTTGAGACATCTCCTACAACTACAGCACCAGAATTGTACTGCTGAAGCAAGTCGGTTTTTTGGCATTTTTACGACAGGGTCCCCCCTTACGACATTTTAGCAAAAAATGTTTTTCGTAAAAAATGCATTTTCTTACATTTTCTTACATTTACGGGTTTAGTCGGGACTCCTGATGACGTTTTGAGACATCTCCTACAACTACAGCACCAGAATTGTGCTGCTGAAGCAAGTCTGTTTTTTGAATTTTTTTTTGTAAAAAAAAAGTTTTCCCAAAAAAAGCATTTTATGCCATTTTTAGGTTTTTTAGGGACTCCTGATGACGTTTTGAGACATCTCCTACAACTACAGCACCAGAATTGTACTGCTGAAGCAAGTCGGTTTTTTGGCATTTTTACGACAGGGTCCCCCCTTACGACATTTTAGCAAAAAATGTTTTTCTTAAAAAATGCATTTTCTTACATTTTCTTACATTTACGGGTTTAGTCGGGACTCCTGATGACGTTTTGAGACATCTCCTACAACTACAGCACCAGAATTGTGCTGCTGAAGCAAGACTGTTTTTTGAAATTTTTTTTGTAAAAAAAAAGTTTTCCCAAAAAAAGCATTTTATGCCATTTTTAGGTTTTGTAGGGACTCCTGATGACGTTTTGAGACATCTCCTACAACTACAGCACCAGAATTGTACTGCTGAAGCAAGTCGGTTTTTTGGCATTTTTACGACAGGGTCCCCCCTTACGACATTTTAGCAAAAAATGTTTTTCTTAAAAAATGCATTTTCTACTTTTCTTACATTTACGGGTTTAGTCGGGACTCCTGATGACGTTTTGAGACATCTCCTACAACTACAGCACCAGAATTGTACTGCTGAAGCAAGTCCGTTTTTTGGCATTTTTACGACAGGGTCCCCCTTACGACATTTTAGCAAAAAATGTTTTTCGTAAAAAATGCATTTTCTTACATTTTCTTACATTTACGGGTTTAGTCGGGACTCCTGATGACGTTTTGAGACATCTCCTACAACTACAGCACAGAATTGTGCTGCTGAAGCAAGTCTGTTTTTTGAATTTTTTTTTGTAAAAAAAAAGTTTTCCCTAAAAAAACATTTTATGCCATTTTTAGGTTTTGTAGGGACTCCTGATGACGTTTGAGACATCTCCTACAACTACAGCACCAGAATTGTACTGCTGAAGCAAGTCGGTTTTTTGGCATTTTTACGACAGGGTCCCCCCTTACGACATTTTAGCAAAAAATGTTTTTCGTAAAAAATGCATTTTCTTACATTTTCTTACATTTACGGGTTTAGTCGGGACTCCTGATGACGTTTTGAGACATCTCCTACAACTACAGCACCAGAATTGTGCTGCTGAAGCAAGTCTGTTTTTTGAATTTTTTTTTGTAAAAAAAAGTTTTCCCAAAAAAAGCATTTTATGCCATTTTTAGGTTTTGTAGGGACTCCTGATGACGTTTTGAGACATCTCCTACAACTACAGCACCAGAATTGTACTGCTGAAGCAAGTCGGTTTTTTGGCATTTTTACGACAGGGTCCCCCCTTACGACATTTTAGCAAAAAATGTTTTTCTTAAAAAATGCATTTTCTTACATTTCTTACATTTACGGGTTTAGTCGGGACTCCTGATGACGTTTTGAGACATCTCCTACAACTACAGCACCAGAATTGTGCTGCTGAAGCAAGTCTGTTTTTTGAATTTTTTTTTGTAAAAAAAAAGTTTTCCCAAAAAAAGCATTTTATGCCATTTTTAGGTTTTGTAGGGACTCCTGATGACGTTTTGAGACATCTCCTACAACTACAGCACCAGAATTGTACTGCTGAAGCAAGTCGGTTTTTTGGCATTTTTACGACAGGGTCCCCCCTTACGACATTTTAGCAAAAAATGTTTTTCGTAAAAAATGCATTTTCTTACATTTTCTTACATTTACGGGTTTAGTCTGGACTCCTGATGACGTTTTGAGACATCTCCTACAACTACAGCACCAGAATTGTGCTGCTGAAGCAAGTCCGTTTTTTGGAATTTTTACGACAGGGTCCCCCCTTACGACATTTTAGCAAAAAATGTTTTTCTTAAAAAATGCATTTTCTTACATTTTCTTACATTTACGGGTTTAGTCGGGACTCCTGATGACGTTTTGAGACATCTCCTACAACTACAGCACCAGAATTGTGCTGCTGAAGCAAGTCCGTTTTTTGGAATTTTTTTTTGTAAAAAAAAAAGTTTTCCCAAAAAAAGCATTTTATGCCATTTTTAGGTTTTGTAGGGACTCCTGATGACGTTTTGAGACATCTCCTACAACTACAGCACCAGAATTGTACTGCTGAAGCAAGTCGTTTTTTTGGCATTTTTACGACAGGGTCCCCCCTTACGACATTTTAGCAAAAATGTTTTTCTTAAAAAATGCATTTTCTTACATTTTCTTACATTTACGGGTTTAGTCGGGACTCCTGATGACGTTTTGAGACATCTCCTACAACTACAGCACCAGAATTGTGCTGCTGAAGCAAGTCCGTTTTTTGGAATTTTTACGACAGGGTCCCCCCTTACGACATTTTAGCAAAAAATGTTTTTCTTAAAAAATGCATTTTCTTACATTTTCTTACATTTACGGGTTTAGTCGGGACTCCTGATGACGTTTTGAGACATCTCCTACAACTACAGCACCAGAATTGTGCTGCTGAAGCAAGTCGTTTTTTGGAAATTTTTTTTGTAAAAAAAAAGTTTTCCCAAAAAAAGCATTTTATGCCATTTTTAGGTTTTGTAGGGACTCCTGATGACGTTTTGAGACATCTCCTACAACTACAGCACCAGAATTGTACTGCTGAAGCAAGTCCGTTTTTTGGCATTTTTACGACAGGTCCCCCCTTACGACATTTTAGCAAAAAATGTTTTTCTTAAAAAATGCATTTTCTTACATTTTCTTACATTTACGGGTTTAGTCGGGACTCCTGATGACGTTTTGAGACATCTCCTACAACTACAGCACCAGAATTGTACTGCTGAAGCAAGTCCGTTTTTTTGGCATTTTTACGACAGGGTCCCCCCTTACGACATTTTAGCAAAAAATGTTTTTTGGTAAAAATGCATTTTCTTACATTTTCTTACATTTACGGGTTTAGTCGGGACCCCTGATGACGTTTTGAGACATCTCCTACAACTACAGCACCAGAATTGTGCTGCTGAAGCAAGTCTGTTTTTTGAATTTTTTTTTGTAAAAAAAAAAGTTTTCCCAAAAAAAGCATTTTATGCCATTTTTAGGTTTTGTAGGGACTCCTGATGACGTTTTGAGACATCTCCTACAACTACAGCACAAGAATTGTACTGCTGAAGCAAGTCGGTTTTTTTGGCATTTTTACGACAGGGTCCCCCCTTACGACATTTTAGCAAAAAATGTTTTTCGTAAAAAATGCATTTTCTTACATTTTCTTACATTTACGGGTTTAGTCGGGACTCCTGATGACGTTTTGAGACATCTCCTACAACTACAGCACCAGAATTGTACTGCTGAAGCAAGTCCGTTTTTTGGCATTTTTACGACAGGGTCCCCCCTTACGACATTTTAGCAAATAATGTTTTTCGTAAAAAATGCATTTTCTTACATTTACGGGTTTAGTCGGGACTCCTGATGACGTTTTGAGACATCTCCTACAACTACAGCACCAGAATTGTGCTGCTCAAAGCAAGTCTGTTTTTTGAATTTTTTTTTGTAAAAAAAAAGTTTTCCCAAAAAAAGCATTTTATGCCATTTTTAGGTTTTGTAGGACTCCTGATGACGTTTTGAGACATCTCCTACAACTACAGCACAGAATTGTACTGCTGAAGCAAGTCCGTTTTTTGGCATTTTTACGACAGGGTCCCCCCTTACGACATTTTAGCAAAAAATGTTTTTCTTAAAAAATGCATTTTCTTACATTTACGGGTTTAGTCGGGACTCCTGATGACGTTTGAGACATCTCCTACAACTACAGCACCAGAATTGTGCTGCTGAAGCAAGTCCGTTTTTTGGAATTTTTACAACAGGGTCCCCTTACGACATTTTAGCAAAAAATGTTTTTCTTAAAAATGCATTTTCTTACATTTTCTTACATTTACGGGTTTAGTCGGGACTCCTGATGACGTTTTGAGACATCTCCTACAACTACAGCACCAGAATTGTGCTGCTGAAGCAAGTCCGTTTTTTGGAATTTTTACAACAGGGTCCCCCCTTACGACATTTTAGCAAAAAATGTTTTCGTAAAAAATGCATTTTCTTACATTTTCTTACATTTACGGGTTTAGTCGGGACTCCTGATGACGTTTTGAGACATCTCCTACAACTACAGCACCAGAATTGTGCTGCTGAAGCAAGTCTGTTTTTTGAATTTTTTTTGTAAAAAAAAAGTTTTCCCAAAAAAAGCATTTTATGCCATTTTTAGGTTTTGTAGGGACTCCTGATGACGTTTTGAGACATCTCCCTACAACTACAGCACCAGAATTGTACTGCTGAAGCAAGTCGGTTTTTTGGCATTTTTACGACAGGGTCCCCCCTTACGACATTTTTAGCAAAAAATGTTTTTCTTAAAAAATGCATTTTCTTACATTTTCTTACATTTACGGGTTTAGTCGGGACTCCTGATGACGTTTTGAGACATCTCCTACAACTACAGCACCAGAATTGTACTGCTGAAGCAAGTCGTTTTTTGGCATTTTTACGACAGGGTCCCCCCTTACGACATTTTAGCAAAAAATGTTTTTCGTAAAAAATGCATTTTCTTACATTTTCTTACATTTACGGGTTTAGTCGGGACTCCTGATGACGTTTTTGAGACATCTCCTACAACTACAGCACCAGAATTGTGCTGCTGAAGCAAGTCTGTTTTTTGAATTTTTTTTTGTAAAAAAAAAGTTTTCCCAAAAAAAGCATTTTATTCCGATTTTTAGGTTTTGTTAGGGACTCCTGATGACGTTTTGAGACATCTCCTACAACTACAGCACCAGAATTGTACTGCTGAAGCAAGTCGGTTTTTTGGCATTTTTACGACAGGGTCTCCCCTTACGACATTTTATTAAAAAAATTTTTTCTTAAAAAATGCATTTTCTTACATTTACGGGTTTAGTCGGGACTCCTGATGACGTTTTGAGACATCTCCTACAACTACAGCACCAGAATTGTACTGCTGAAGCAAGTCGGTTTTTTGGCATTTTTACGACAGGGTCCCCCCTTACGACATTTTAGCAAAAAATGTTTTTCGTAAAAAATGCATTTTCTTACATTTTCTTACATTTACGGGTTTAGTCGGGACTCCTGATGACGTTGTGAGACATCTCCTACAACTACAGCACCAGAATTGTGCTGCTGAAGCAAGTCTGTTTTTTGAATTTTTTTTTGTAAAAAAAAAGTTTTCCCAAAAAAAGCATTTTATGCCATTTTTAGGTTTTGTAGGGACTCCTGATGACGTTTTGAGACATCTCCTACAACTACAGCACAGAATTGTACTGCTGAAGCAAGTCGGTTTTTTGGCATTTTTACGACAGGGTCCCCCCCTTACGACATTTTAGCAAAAAATGTTTTTCTTAAAAAATGCATTTTCTTACATTTACGGGTTTAGTCGGGACTCCTGATGACGTTTTGAGACATCTCCTACAACTACAGCACCAGAATTGTGCTGCTGAAGCAAGACTGTTTTTTGAATTTTTCTTTTGTAAAAAAAAAGTTTTCCCCAAAAAAAGCATTTTATGCCATTTTTAGGTTTTGTAGGGACTCCTGATGACGTTTTGAGACATCTCCTACAACTACAGCACCAGAATTGTGCTGCTGAAGCAAGTCTGTTTTTTTGAATTTTTTTTTGTAAAAATAAAGTTTTCCAAAAAAAGCATTTTATGCCATTTTTAGGTTTTGTAGGGACTCCTGATGACGTTTTGAGACATCTCCTACAACTACAGCACCAGAATTGTACTGCTGAAGCAAGTCGGTTTTTTGGCATTTTTACGACAGGGTCCCCCCTTACGACATTTTAGCAAAAAATGTTTTTCTTAAAAATGCATTTTCTACATTTTCTTACATTTACGGGTTTAGTCGGGACTCCTGATGACGTTTTGAGACATCTCCTACAACTACAGCACCAGAATTGTGCTGCTGAAGCAAGACTTTTTTTGCATTTTCTTCTTTTGTAAAAAAAAAGTTTTCCCAAAAAAGCATTTTATGCATTTTTAGGTTTTGTAAGGACTCCTGATGACGTTTTGAGACATCTCCTACAACTACAGCACCAGAATTGTACTGCTGAAGCAAGTCGGTTTTTTGGAATTTTTACGACAGCCTTACGACATTTTAGCAAAAAATGTTTTCGTAAAAAATGCATTTTCTTACATTTTCTTACATTTACGGTTTAGTCGGGACTCCTGATGACGTTTTGAGACATCTCCTACAACTACAGCACCAGAATTGTGCTGCTGAAGCAAGTCTGTTTTTTGAATTTTTTCTTTGTTAAAAAAAAAGTTTTCCAAAAAAAGCATTTTTATGCCATTTTAGGTTTGTAGGGACTCCTGATGACGTTTTGAGACATCTCCTACAACTACAGCACCAGAATTGTACTGCTGAAGCAAGTCGTTTTTTTGGCATTTTTACGACAGGGTCCCCCTTACGACATTTTAGCAAAAAATGTTTTCTTAAAAAATGCATTTTCTTACATTTTCTTACATTTACGGTTTAGTCGGGACTCCTGATGACGTTTTGAGACATCTCCTACAAACTACAGCACCAGAATTGTGCTGCTGAAGCAAGTCCGTTTTTGGAATTTTTACAACAGGGTCCCCCCTTACGACATTTTAGCAAAAAATGTTTTTCGTAAAAAATGCATTTTCTTACATTTTCTTACATTTACGGGTTTAGTCGGGACTCCTGATGACGTTTTGAGACATCTCCTACAACTACAGCACCAGAATTGTGCTGCTGAAGCAAGTCTGTTTTTTGAAATTTTTTTTGTAAAAAAAAAGTTTTCCCAAAAAAGCATTTTATGCCATTTTTAGGTTTTGTAGGGACTCTGATGACGTTTTGAGACATCTCCTACAACTACAGCACCAGAATTGTACTGCTGAAGCAAGTCGGTTTTTTTGGCATTTTTACGACAGGGTCCCCCCTTACGACATTTTAGCAAAAAATGTTTTCTTAAAAAATGCATTTTCTTACATTTTCTTACATTTACGGGTTTAGTCGGGACTCCTGATGACGTTTTGAGACATCTCCTACAACTACAGCACCAGAATTGTACTGCTGAAGCAAGTCGTTTTTTGGCATTTTTACGACAGGGTCCCCCCTTACGACATTTTAGCAAAAAATGTTTTTCGTAAAAAATGCATTTTCTTACATTTTCTTACATTTACGCGTTTAGTCGGGACTCCTGATGACGTTTTGAGACATCTCCTACAACTACAGCACCAGAATTGTGCTGCTGAAGCAAGTCTGTTTTTTGAATTTTTTTTTGTAAAAAAAAAGTTTTCCCAAAAAAAAGCATTTTATTCCATTTTTAGGTTTTGTAGGGACTCCTGATGACGTTTTGAGACATCTCCTACAACTACAGCACCAGAATTGTACTGCTGAAGCAAGTCGGTTTTTTGGCATTTTTACGGACAGGGTCCCCCCTTACGACATTTTATTAAAAAAAAATTTTCTTAAAAAATGCATTTTCTTACATTTACGGGTTTAGTCGGGACTCCTGATGACGTTTTGAGACATCTCCTACAACTACAGCACCAGAATTGTACTGCTGAAGCAAGTCGGTTTTTTGGCATTTTTACGACAGGGTCCCCCCTTACGACATTTTAGCAAAAAAATGTTTTTCGTAAAAAATGCATTTTCTTACATTTTCTTACATTTACGGGTTTAGTCGGACTCCTGATGACGTTTTGAGACATCTCCTACAACTACAGCACCAGAATTGTGCTGCTGAAGCAGTCTGTTTTTGAATTTTTTTTTGTAAAAAAAAAAGTTTTCCCAAAAAAAGCATTTTATGCCATTTTTAGGTTTTGTAGGGACTCCTGATGACGTTTTGAGACATCTCCTACAACTACAGCACCAGAATTGTACTGCTGAAGCAAGTCGGTTTTTTTGGCATTTTTACGACAGGGGTCCCCCCTTACGACATTTTAGCAAAAAATGTTTTTCTTAAAAAATGCATTTTCTTACATTTTTACGGGTTTAGTCGGGACTCCTGATGACGTTTTGAGACATCTCCTACAACTACAGCACCAGAATTGTGCTGCTGAAGCAAGACTGTTTTTTGAATTTTTTTTTGTAAAAAAAAAGTTTTCCCAAAAAAAGCATTTTATGCCATTTTTAGGTTTTGTAGGGACTCCTGATGACGTTTTGAGACATCTCCTACAACTTACAGCACCAGAATTGTGCTGCTGAAGCAAGTCTGTTTTTTGAATTTTTCTTTTTGTAAAAAAAAAGTTTTCCCAAAAAAAGCATTTTATGCCATTTTTTAAGGGTTTTGTAGGGACTCCTGATGACGTTTTGAGACATCTCCTACAACTACAGCACCAGAATTGTACTGCTGAAGCAAGTCGGTTTTTTGGCATTTTACGACAGGGTCCCCCCTTACGACATTTTAGCAAAAAATGTTTTTCTTAAAAAATGCATTTTCTTACATTTTCTTACATTTACGGGTTTAGTCGGGACTCCTGATGACGTTTTGAGACATCTCCTACAACTACAGCACCAGAATTGTGCTGCTGAAGCAAGACTGTTTTTTGAATTTTTTTTTGTAAAAAAAAGTTTTCCCAAAAAAAGCATTTTATGCCATTTTTAGGTTTTGTAAGGACTCCTGATGACGTTTTGAGACATCTCCTACAACTACAGCACCAGAATTGTACTGCTGAAGCAAGTCGGTTTTTTGGCATTTTTACGACAGACCTTACGACATTTTAGCAAAAAATGTTTTTCGTAAAAAATGCATTTTCTTACATTTTCTTACATTTACGGGTTTAGTCGGGACTCCTGATGACGTTTTGAGACATCTCCTACAACTACAGCACCAGAATTGTGCTGCTGAAGCAAGTCTGTTTTT